>NC_036853.1:48566651-48679428 GCF_002910315.2 Salvelinus sp. IW2-2015
ACCAAAAATCAACTATCCAGACCAAGAGAAGAGATTACACCGGTCTTGTTCCATTGCTAATTAAGTGTCTTCTCTGGCCAGCAAGTTTCTTCTTCTTTGTGGGTGTCACTTATAGTAGTTGAGTATTCCTTTGCAGACATAAATCGACCAATAGAAAGGCCTGATTACACGTAAGTCTCCTACTGAACGGTTGATGTTGAGATGTAGATCTGTTATATTGACACTCTGAATGAGAATTTAATATTTGGCTGCATTCTGGGCATGTAACTCTATGAACTTTACTCTGCGACGGAAAAAGTACCTGGGGCGGTTTCAGCTTCCTGTAGCCGAGGTCCTATGTTAGAGAGGCAGTCTTCATACTAGCGTTATTATGATAGTTTTTGTAGACTGCACTTGACAGGAAAGTGTCAAAGTTCTTGAAATTCTTCCGGATGTTGGACTGACTTTCCATGTCCTTAAAAGCAAGGTGTCAAATAATTCCACGGAACACTGTATACGGGCCGAGTGTCTGCGAGGTTTTCGCTCCGGTGCCTGTGTACTTGATTCAGATGATTAACATCCTAATAGTTAGGAACTTCCCCACACCTGTGTTATGTTGGGTCTTATTGAAAGAGAAAACCAAAACTGACAGAACACTGGCCCTCCGTGGATGAAGTTTGACACCCCATGTTCTATAAAGTAATGACTGGACCTGTCGATTATATTTTACCAAAATAGGGACTATACTGTCATAGTATACAACACTACACTTGTACACAACACAACTGAATTGGCTTAATGCAATATAAGAAGAAACTAATTTCCACAACGATGAACTTTAACAAGAGCACAACCTAGTTTAATTGAAAATGGATTTCAGGTTATACCTCATTGAAGCTGGTGAGAGAAGTGCCAATCAGTGTGCACGCTGTCATCAAGCATAGGTGGCATTTGAAGATTAAAAATTATTAGATTTGCTTTTAACAAAACCAAAAAAAAAAAGAAATTTTTTGGTTATACCAATTTGATCTACCAGCTGTTTTTCATAGTTTTTTGAGGTATTTTCATATTATCTCTAACAAGTGTATGATATATAGGTAAAATATTAGCTGAGAAGAAAAAAAGGACATCTTTGTACGAGTTAGGTTGTTCCAAATTGTTAACTGGATGTAAGGGCTATAAAAGGGAGCTATGTAGGTCGACCGCTCATGCGAGATCTCGCCAGTTTTCAATGTAACAATAACAACTGTTTTGATAGGTAAAGGTAGAGACAACAGCTAAGGTAATCCACTCAGCATTAACTTTGATCACCAGATGATAAGAAAAACAAAGGCGCGGAAGTGATATTATTATCATTAAATTCAGTTGAAATCATTTTATTTCAAAAGTTTTTCGGCAATATGGAATTGCTCATCACCCGAAACACATACTATTCACTTTTTGGTACCGATAGATCCCGCGGCGGGAATTCGACTGCACATTCACTACATCTAAATATCACAAGCGTTTAAACATTGATGACTACATATAGATAGGCAGTGTAATCCACGCTAGTGCTAAAAACTCACAGGATAGTACAGGAAATTCGCTAACATAATTCACTCTCACTAAATGAAGACTATACTTAGCTAATCTTGCAACATAACTTAATTAATTAGAATCTCCTGTTATATTAGAGGCAAAGCAGAACGTACAGTTAAGATAACAAAATTCTCAATTGCACAACAGACAAACTCTAATCATGTCTTACTTACGAAAAGATGTTTACTATAAATCTCTAAATATCCAAACAACATGCTCGATGTGATGGTAACATAAAATAGTATATCAATGACATTAGACAGTGTTACTGTAACACTGTTAATTGTAGTAATATTAGTAATCATAGATGATACTACTAAAACTAAACCATCCCCTATCCAACATTATCATTCAATCGCTTCATTAGGTGAAGGATAATCACGGAGCACAGACATTAATGATAAGCCAGGGGCATCATAATCAATGGAGAGATGACCCAAACAATCATCTGTTGAGGAGGGAGCTGGACATCCAACCCAATCAACATAGTTATTAAGTAATAGAGGTATTGGATGCTCATAAGGCAGATAATATTAACACGGACGATAACAATCGTGTGTGGCCAACATACTTTTATTCGAAAGGCCTCAGTCTCCAGCTAAATAGACAGTTTGCTTAACATGAGATCTAAAATCCTTTAGTTCCTACTTGAAAAAACGCTTAGGGCTTAGAGCTTGTGAAGACATTCCCATACAAAAGGCAATGTTATCCAATTAACTCATGTACCGATATAACTTTGTCTCTTCTTGTTTAAGTCTGCAGATCAGAGGCAATGCAGGTCCTTGGGGTCAAAGCGTCAGGAGAGGTCTGAAGGAAGAGCTGAGGACCCCACGCAAGCAGGACATTCCAGACTTGGAGCGTGGCTGAATGTGCACCCCTCGTAGCCCACCGAGGACCTCGCCACGTTGCACGGGCCTCGTCAGCCAGGTGACTCGGACGCGGCATGCCACAGGTGTCAAGTGGAACGCTGAACGCCGTCCTCAAGCCTCACACAGACAGACACCGAGACCTGTCTAGCTTGTTAACACAAAGGCTCTTACGCACAGGGATCTGATAAAAGGTCGATCCAGAGTAGATGAGAGGCAGGAAAGGCTGCGGCTTGGTTCTTACTGCTCCGGCTCAAGTATTTTATCTTACGGTATCCACGTTTTTGAGGAACGGGTTCTCATTCTATTTCGAGCTAGATGAGGCGTTGAGAGACGGCACATTGATCTGTCTTTCTCTTTAGCCCTACAGATAGATGGCGTTAGAGAACAAATGATTCTGTCTAGAGGGTGACTGGAACTGAGTTACAGTAGTAGTGTACACTTAGAAGGTTGCCTAGATAAGCAAGGGGAGGTGTATAGGATGAGGTGGACTGTGAAAGTGGCAGGGCGATGCTCTCCTGACATGGAATGTAGACGAGACTCACTTAGCGAGAACAAACCCACAGGCAGATATTTACTTAGAATTACCAGAGGAATGGCTTAGGAGGACAAATCAAATATCATGACCACTCCCCTTTACAGGCGGTCAGAAACGCACATAGGTGATCACAGTGCGATGAGGCTATCACGATTCCCACTAGCGGTGTCCTTTTTCTTTGATCAGAGTATTTTGAAACTCAGACGATCCAGCTGCTAGAGCCAGGCTCGGAGGGGGAGCCACATCAGACAATAGTAAACGATAAACGGTTCGTCTGTCATGTTCTGTTACAAAGGCTTCAGCTCCCAGAGTCGAGATCCACAAGAGGGTTTCACACAGCGGTGAATCTCTTCAGCTGTCCCAGTGTCATATGCGCTTTGCCCAGTCCGGCAACTGAAGAGGCACACAGGGGTCCACACAGGGAGAAACCATTAGCTGTTACCCAATGTCAAATGCGCTTTGCCCAGGCTGGCCACCTAAGAGGCCCAGAGGCGTCACACAGGGAGGAAAACCTACAGCTGCCCCACAGTTATGGAAGAGGTTCTCCCACCAGCACCATCTGAAGTGCACCTGAATGTCCAACGGGAGAGGCCATTCAGAGAGTAACTACCTTAGAATACCGAGCAGAAAAAAACATTCCACTCTGTAACATAGAAAGTAACCATTCCAGTCGATAGCTTCTGATTGTTTATAATATAAACGCTGCATTAGAAGGAAGATTATCTTATTGTCAGTTGATAAAATTATCCGAGATGTGCATTATGGAATACACGTGAGTAACAGATTTCAGTGTTTGACATTCCTGCGCTAGAATATTGCATCCAGGCATGTGTGTGATTTATAAGGCATATAGAGCCTAAAAGTCTGTTAATATTGTGTTTGTACTCTGTAGGCAATATAATGGTTCACAAATGTCTATTATTTCATTTCTTCATTTTGACTACTTTATTTATTTAACAACAAGTTTTAATACACCATATGAAACCACACAAGACAATCTCAATGGCATGATTAAATGTTGATAAACTGGGAGAAATTAACACAAAATGGACTTTTCATTAAGACTTTCATTGAGACTCTCTTTAGAAGTAATATTATTATCTTCTTATATTCTGAACACGACAGCGCTTCTATAACATATATATGATGATGGGTGTCATTGCTGCCGGCTCACCTTAAGGACCGCATCGCCTATCCTTCCCTCTCAAGGCTCCGATCAGAATCACCTTTATTCGCCAAATACATTTGCATGTACAGGAGTTACAGAAGCCCTGAAACCCAAGGTTGAAAGAAATATAAAAATTGACTTCTATGGAATTATCTATTTGAACGACTTTAGTATCTTGTTCAAATTATCTTGACACTTAGTGTCATTGTTCTACACAACTTAGTATCATGTTTGAATGACTTAGTTAAAGTCGCATAAAAGAGTTGGTAAGTCATTCAATGGAGATACTAAGTATTCAAACGAGGAGTTGTTATTTTGTCTCATTAGGCCTTAATTTGTTATCAACTTTGTTCAGACCATGTATGTTGCTGCAACCATTCATTCACTGTTTCTGTTAATTGATGTATGACTTGACAAGTTACTTTGATAGCCTAAAGCATGCATGCCAGAGCAAGTATTGTGGGCGATCAAGGAGCAGAGCGTAATTGAGTTGATTTTTTTATTTTTTTTGTCAGCGCTGTAACTGTACACGACTACACAGTCTTCTTAAGACTGATGTACTCAGGCAAACTGATTGATCCAGACATTCTATAGGAGACTCACTACCAAACCCACAAAACAGCTTTTGGCTGTATCGAACAGACTTGTCCCAAGGATGCCACAATGGTGATAGCACACGATTATTGGTGTGGGGAAAAACACGCTCCAACCGGTAATCTGCAGTACTAAATATTGTTTATTTAATCTATAGCAGTCACCCAACTGGAGACAGGAACGAATCTTTCTTTTCAGATTTCAGACCTTGGACTCTTTGGCAAGAAGGCTGCATGAAGATCTCTGGTTCAAGTTCAAATTGCCCGCCGATTTGATAGAATACTGCGCGGTATCTATTGTGACACATTTTGTTTTACATTTGAAGAGTATTTTTGCTTAAACTAGTCTTCCCAGCTAATAGATAAAAACGACGTCGACTACATGATGTATTGTCAATACTTATGATGATAGGCACGGTATATTTTTTTTCTATTCAGTAGTTGGGGTTACTATGCTTGAAGATGTTTGATAGCTGAATTAAGTATGGTACATAATAGTTTATAATTTAGCAACTCATTTAGACTGTCTACAGACTGTCATGGACAAGGCTAGTATAAAACCTGCATGCACAGGAGTTTGATTCTCTGCACTCTGGGAGGATTTATTTTGCTAGCCGCGTTCAACTAATTTTAGCCATCACAATTCGACAGGGTTATACTCCGCATATATCAAATTAGATAGTTCAATATCTGTATTCGGCGTTGCTTCACTTGAAATATCAGATATGCTTTCGTAGTATGTTTCAGTAAACCTCATGTAGCCGCCTTCAAGCGATTGAACACAAAGATGATTTAGCAATCTTGAAATGCTTACTAATTATCCTCTTCATTTGTATTTATTTGGGGTTGTGATTAACAATGTAATTTTCCCCTCACTCTATTGTTGACTGTCGGCTTAATACACACACCTTTCTTATAATATGAAGGGTCTATCACCAAGCTTTTTTTTTTTTACGGCGATTCTGGATTTATGTAACTCATGCAAAGACATGTTGGTTACAGCTATACCCGGACTGAGTATGGTCCGATGTTCTCATTATTAATTTTGAGTGTGTATAGGGATACTTCTTGTAACTGATTTTGTTTAGAGCTTACAACAGCGCTCACATAAGGCTATAATTTTATCTTTTTTTTTTTGGGCGGGGGGGCTCAGGGAGGGGGGGGGGGCTTTTTATTTTATTTTTGTTGAGGAGTGTAGGGGTATATACCACTTACTTAATTGCCTTGGTAAGATATGATATCATGTTAACTTCCTTACTAGATAGGGTGGCGACGTCACATAATACGGCTAGGGCGATAACGCTACGCATGCTTAATTAGTGGTTCATAGTGATAATAATTCACTTAATTATATGGTATATATCCCATAATTAGAGTCTATTACCGAAATAATATGAATAAAATTCAGTTTAATAATCTAGAGAGGCGTAATAGTGCATGATTTGAGCACAGAGGGATTTATATTGCTTTCTTTCAAAAATGGATGAGTAGATGGTTTTCATCTCTATTAACGTATCAGTCATGATAAAGTGGGTTAAGGTGCGAAGCGCAAGCCGAAATTATGTAGGCAGCTCGCATCAGTCAACGACTAAGTCGAATGTTATTGCTTGAGAAGGGTTGCGTTATGTTCGTGTTTGCGGACAGCTCGGCATATTAGCAGACTTATAGAAAAACAAAGTGGTGGAATTATTTTTGGGTGGAGAAAGCACAAAATTGCCTTTTGATTGCATAGAATAGGATGTATGACATTAAGTTCACTCCTAGATCTTGTTCTATTTAGTGCGGGGCGCAATTATTCATTTTGCATGATATTTGTTCTCCCCCCCGGTTTTATCATTTGTGAATTGAATGAGTACAATAACGCAGGCATTCAGGCAGTGCTCATTTTAGTGACTAATGTGGAACGCTCGTATGCTTGCTCGGTTCGAGGTCTTGTTCGCTGTGTTGATTTGTATACTGATGTGGAAGAATTTAGAAGTTTAAAAAGATTTTGTCTTCTCTCTCACGTTTCTCTAATCAAGTTTTTCCCCTGCTTTTATGTTATCAAATTCTATATTTAGATGAGCGATCGAAAGTATAGCCTATCTTGTTGATCAGCGGGAAGAGTATCTCGCCATAATTTACGAGATGACTTGCGATATTATAAACTATCTTGTTGGGGTCAGTTGCCACTTTACATTTATTTTTGGACAATTTTCCTCCATCAGCTTTAGATGGAATACGTCATATATGATTATAGTGATCTCCCTTTTCGTATGGTTCTTATTATATGGCATTAACGTCGTTTTTACTCTGACTCTGTTGTTCCCGTGAGTCGGGGAAGCATATATTTAGAGACGATTATGTTTATGTCTCAGATCAATATAAGTGTCTAGGGAGGAAACTTATAGCAATCGCAAACCCTGTTTTTCTCTGTGGGAGAACGAAAGAGAAGATGGTTTAAACATGATATTCCGGACTAGTCTATGGGCCTGTGGGCGCCATTACTCATTACACGCCTGTTCAGCCTCAACCATTGTCAGATGGAGGAAGACAAAGGTGGCGGTTAGGAGACAGCCATGGACGGTGGGGGACTAAACCCACGCGGGGGATGGGCTGAAGCTCCCTGAATGAGACCGTATAGCTCCACATAACAATAGCACAAAGTCAAACTTGGGGGGTGTGTCGTAGTATGCTAATTTAACCATTCTAACCTCATTTAGTTTTAATGTAATAGTTAATATGCTTCTTGCGCGTGGTAAATATCTAAAAATATAAGCTTCAATGATAACCTAAACCCAAAACTCTTTGTTCATGATGTATCCATTTAGGTAGGGCTCTAAGTGGTTGAGCGTTGGACAAGTAACAGAAAGGTTGTTTGTTTGAACAGACGATGCGCGACATAGGCTCTGTTGATGTGTACCGTATTTGGCAAGGCACTTGATTAAGCTTAATTGCTCTGTAATGTTTCCTCAAGCGATCATTGTAATTGGGACTAATTGTGAGGTCGAATAATGCTGTGTCACCGGCGTTTGTTCCCTACTAAATAGCTACAGCATTTATGTCCATTCTTCTCACATAATGAAGTAATTTCTTCGCGATATTTTCTATATTCTTATGCGATTTTAGATTTTTCTTCATGCGTCACTATGATTGTATTTAAAGTTCTACATATTGGTATATTTAGAATCCTGAGCGGGTTATTTACATGTCTCTGTGGCAACTCAAGTTAGAAGGCGCCTTCTCTCTACTTATGATCACTGACTAGGAGCTGAGTTAGATAAACCGTGTGTGTAGCAATGTCACATAATTCAAAATGCCAAGCGATATTCAATGTTCTTAGGCTCTTACATAAATTTTTTACTTAGATCTGACAGAATCGTAGACCTTCGCTTTTGTGGGCATGTTTGCAACCTCTTTGACAGGTGGCGTTCGTGGTATGGAATCTGTGATGTTACTGAAATTTAGCTATCACGTTAGAGGGACTTACAAGAATTATTGTATGTGTGTGAGGTAGCAGAGATAAAGGTGATCTACATGATTCCATAAGTGTTATTTCATAGTTTTGATGTCTTCACTATTATTCTACAATGTAGAAAATAGTAAAAATAAAGAAAAATCTTGAACGAGTAGGTGTGTCCAAACTTTTGACTGGTACTGTAGGCAAGAGGAGTAGTGGTGCACGCGCTCGCCAGTCATGTACACYCACTGTTGTGGATGCAAGGTCCAACTCAGATCACTTCTGACACCAGTGRAATGAAACAGGCAGGGAGTGCGGCACGAACCATCAACCTTCTGGCCCGTAGTCCCGCGGAAATCGACTGCCCTAAAAGCATGCTCAAGTGGCAGTCTATCCACGCTTATAAATCCAGGGTAGCTACAGGATGCAACAATACTTCCCCTGATTACTTAGCTATCTTGCACAATTTATTTGATCTTTGTTTTACCAAGCAGGTCAGTTAAGAACAACTTCTTGCACAAAGAAACTATCATATTCTTTCCAAATATGTTCATACTCAACTAAAATAATGTGATGCATGGAACAATAAATAGTATATCAAGACATTAGGACAAGTGTTACCTTACATCCTTGTCAATTGTAGARATTGTCAATAGTGTACAATATAACTTAACCATCCCCTTTCARTCAATCGCTCTCTTAGGTGAAGGACATCTCACCGGAGGCCACAGGAGCTTTGTGAAGCCAGRGGGACACAARACATGGAGAGATGACCAACCCATCACTGTTGATGAGGGGAGTGGAACCTCAACCCAGCACYTTATTGTGATAGAGGTTTGTGTCATAGTATAACATTAAGTGACAGTACATCCGATGTGGCCCATTTTATTTCAGAAAGGCTCCCTTCAGCTATTAATTTGCTTACATRTACATCCTTATTTATCAGCCATAGGGGAGCTTGTGAGACTTCCCTACGGCATTGTTATCCAATTCAACTCATGTACCGATAATAACTTTGTCTCTTCTTGTTTAAGTCTYCAGATGCAGAGGCTGCAGGTCCTGGGGTCAAGCTGGAGAGGTCTGAAGGAGAGGAGGACCCACAGCACAGCAGAGACATCCAGACTGGAGCAGTGGCTGYAGTGGCATCCCCTGTAGCCACCGAGGACCTCGCCACCGGTGCAGCGCCTCAGACCAGGACCGGACGCAGCATCACGGAGGTCAGTGGAACGCTGAACGCCGTCCTCAAGTCACAGACAGACACGGAGACTTTAGCTGTAACACAAAGGCTCTTACACACAGGATCTGATAACAGGTCAGATCCAGAGAGACTGGGGCAGGAAAGGCTGGGCTGTCCTACTGCTCCCGGCTCAGAGTATTTACTTTACGGTATTCCGAGTTTGAGGAAGGTTTATTCCTATCGGYACTCAGATGASGCGTTAGAGACCGGCAATGATCTGTCTTCTTCTTACCCTACAGAGATGGGTTTAGAGAGACAAACTGATCTGTCTAGAGGGGACTGGAACTGGTACAGTAGTAGTGTACACTCTGAAGGTTGCCTAGATAAGCAAGGGGAGGTTATAGATGAGGTGACTGTGAAAGTGGAGGGCGATGCTCCTCTGACATGGAATGTAGACGAGACTCACTTAGGAGAACAACACTCACAAGGCAGATATTTCTTAGATTACAGGGAAAGCTTAGAGACAAATCCAAATYTCATGACCCYCTCCCCTTTACAGGCGGTCAGGAATCGCAACCRAGTGTCCACGTCGATGAGGCCTTCCGATTCACACAGCGGTGTCCTTTTCGATCAGGTATTGAACTCAGACGACAGMGCTAGAGCCCAGGCTCAGGGAGGGGGAGCCACATCAGACAATAGTAAAGAGAAACGGTTCCTCTGCATGTTCTGTAACAAAGGCTTCAGCTGCCCCCAGAAGGCAGAGATCCACAAGAGGGTCCACACAGGGGTGAAATCTTTCAGCTGTACCCAGTGTCATATGCGCTTTGCCCAGTCCGGCAACCTGAAGAGGCACCAGAGGGTCCACACAGGGGAGAAACCCTTCAGCTGTACCCAATGTCAAATGCYCTTTGCCCAGGCTGGCCACCTAAAGAGGCACCAGAGGGTCCACACAGGGGAGAAACCCTACAGCTGCCCCCAGTGTGAGAAGAGGTTCTCCCACCAGCACCATCTGAAGATGCACCTGAATGTCCACACGGGAGAGAGGCCATTCAGAGAGTAACTACCTTAGAATACACGAGCAGAAAAAACATTCCACTCTGTAACATAGAAAGTAACCATTCCAGTCGATAGCTTCTGATGTTTAGATAAAACGCTGCATTAAAGAGAAAGATMKATTTTCATTGTTGTCAGCATAAAAATATCCAGAGATGCATTAGGAATAACGAGAGTAACAGATTTCAGTGTTGAACATTCCTGCGTAGAATATTGCWTCCAGGCATTGTGTGATTTATAAGGCATATAGAWGCCTAAAAAGTCTGTTACATATTGTGTTTGTACTCTGTAGGCAATATAATGTTCACAAATGTCTATTTCATTARTTCCATTTAACTACTTTATTATTTTAACAAACAAGTTTTAAATACACCATATGAAAACCACACAGACACATCTCAATCGSCATGATAATGTGATAAACTGGGAAGAAAATTAACACAAAATGGGACTTTTCATTAAGACTTTCATTGAGACTCTCTTTAGTATATATTACATCAGATCTTAACCTATTCTGCATACACCGACAGCGCTTTATAACCATGATAATATGATGGGGTCATTGCTGCCGGCTCACCTTACAGGCACCGCAATCGCTACTCCTTCCTCCTTCAAGGCACTCCGAATCAGAATCACCTTTATTCGCCAAATACATTTGCATGTACAGGAATTACAGAAGCCCTGAAACCCAAGGTGAAAAAAATTATAAAAATTTGACTCTTGGAATTATCTGATTTGAACGACTTAGTATCTTGTTCAAACAACTTAGTGTCTTGTTGAAACAACTTAGTGTCTTGTTCTAACAACTTAGTATCATGTTTGAATGACTTAGTTAAAGTCGCATAAAAGAGATGGTAAGTCATTCAAATGAGATACTAAGTCATTCAAACGAGAGAATTGTTATTTTGTCTCATTAGGCCTTAATTTGTTATCAACTTTGTCAGACCATGTAATGGTTGCTGCAACCATTCATTCACTGTTTCTGTTAATTGATATGATTGACAAGTTATTTGATAGCCTAAAGCATGCATGCCAGAGCATGTATGTGGGCGATCAAGGAGCAGAGCGTAATTGAGTTGATTTTTTTATTGATTTTTTTGTCAGCGCTGTAACTGTACACGACTACACAGTCTATAAGACTGATGTACTCAGGCAACTGATTGATCAGACATTCTATAGGAGACTCACTACAAACCCCACAAAACAGCTTTTGGCTGTAATCGAACAGACTGTCCCCAAGGGCATGCACAATGGTGAATAGAACACAGATTATTGGTGGGTAAAAACAGCTCCACACCGGTAATCTGCAGTCACTAAAATATTGTTTAATTATATAAATCCCCAAAGGGACAGGACGAATCTTCTTTGCGATATCAGACCTGGTTTGGCAGAAGGCATGAAGATCTCTGTTCAGCTTCAAATGCCCCGATTGATAAATATGCCGCTATCTATTGTGACACTTTTGTTTACATTTGAAGACATTTGTTAAACGTCTTCCCGCTAATAAAAACGACTCCACTCAATATTATTGTCCAAATAATTTGTGTGCACGTAATATTTTTTTTTCTTCCAGTAGTTGGTTTTGACTATAGCTTGAAGTATTTGAACTAGCTGAATAGTAAGGTAATAATAGTTTAATATAATAGCAATAATAAACTGCTACGACTGCATGAGGCTATAAAACTGCATGCCACAGGAAGTTGATCCCTGCAATGGGAGGATTTATTTTGCAACCCGTCCAACAAATCCATCCATTAAGCAAGGTTCTCGCATATCATCAAATTAATAGGTATTTGTCATCGGTGCTATTGAAAATCAGATAGCTTCCTTATGTTTCAGTAAACCATTAGCCAACACTTCAACGATTAAACAAAAGTTTCATCATGAAAGTTTACTATCTCTTCATTTTATTTTGGTGATTAAATGTAATTTTTCCCCCCAGTTATTGTGAACTGTAGGCTATAACCTTTTTAATTGAAGGCCTATCACAAACCTTTTTTTTTGTAGGCGATTCTGATAGGCTACTAAAAGCATGTTGTTCACAGCATAAACCCGCCTATTATCTCGGATGTTCATTAATTTATTGGTGATGGATACTTTAACTGTTTGTTTAGGCTACTGTTAAAGCGCTCACATAGGCTACTCTCTGCCAGAGCTCGTGAGATAACTAGTAATTCCCTTATGATAGATATCATGTTACCTCCTTACACATAGGTGGCGCGTCCATAAGGCTAGGCGAAGCTAAGCTTTAAATTAAAGTGTTCAAGTAAATTTCATTAAATTATATAATTACCCTACTCCTGTCTATACAGAAATACATAAATAAAATCATAAAAAATAGGCAGCTAAAGCATGATTTGGCCACAGAGGAATATWAGCTTCTTTCAAAAAATATTAGTAGATGTTTTAAATCMTATTGCCTACAGTCAGAAGGAAAGGCAGCGCAAGCAATTTGTGCAGCTCGCACAGCAAATACTAAGTAGATGATTGTTGAGTTGCGACTGTCGGGTTGCGAATCTCGGCATATTGCAATATAGAAAAAAAAAAGTGGGATTTTTTTGGGGGGAAAGCAAATGCCTATTGATGTAAAGAATGCAATGAAAATACTCTCATCTGTCTTTTAGTCCGGGYCGCAACTTTCACTGTGCATTTTTGTCKCCCCCCCAGTTTTATCATTGGAATGTGATACAAAACGAGGCAATAGGGTGCWTTAGGACAATGTGGACGCCTCGGAGCGGTCGGGTAGGCTGTTTGGAGTGTTTATCTGACTGGAAAATTTAATTTAAAAAGTTATGTCTCTCCCACTTCTAAAACCAAAGTTTTCCCCCTGCTTTTAGTTATCAAAKTTCTAKATTTAATTGAGCGAWCAACAGTATAGCCTATCTTATTGGCATCAGCGGAGAGRATCGGCCATATCCCGGATGACTGCGCATATTCACACTATCATTGTTGGGTCAGTGCCACTTAAATTTATTTTTGGACAATAATTTCCTCCTCCAGTTTAGATGGACGTCATTTTCTATTTGTGTCTCCCCTTCTCGTATGGTCTATTATATGGATAACGTCGTTTTTATTGATCTGTTTGTCAGTGTCAGCAGTATTAAAACGATTATGTTTATGTCTCCAGTCATATAAAGTGTAGTAGAATTGCATGAAATGTTTTTCCTGTGCAACGAAAGAAGAAATGTTTCTGATATAGGCTAGCCTATAGCCTTGGCCTACTCMACGCTGTACGCTCTCAACCATGCATTGAACGACAAGGTGCGAGTTAGGGGGGAGCCAGGGGGGGGGGCTCAGCTCCCCTGAATGAGACGTTATCTCCCCTAAATGCAACAAAAGTCAAACTTGGGGGGGTCTCTAAATAATGCTAATTTAACCATTCTCCTATTAGTTTAAAATGTAATACTAAATATGTTTTACAGTGGTAAATATTAAAATATAAGCTTCCAAATGAAACTAACACCCCCACCTCTTTGTCATGATTTAAACCATTTAAGGTAGCCTAGTGGTTAGAGCGTTGGGACAAGTAACAGAAAGGTTGCTGGTTTGAACCKCCGAGCCGACAAGGCTCTGTTGATGTGCCCTTGAGCAAGGCACTTAACCCTAATTGCTCCTGTAAGTCCCAGAGCGTCTGCTAATTGACTAAAATGTAAACGTATGTAGCGGCGCTGTCCACTAAATAGTTCAGAATTTTGTCCTTTACTCATAGATTTTCCTTCGTACTTCCTCATTTTTGCCATTTGTTTGCCATGCGTCCTTGATTGTTTTAAAGTCACCATTGGRCTCATATTGAAATCCCTGAGCGGTTTTCTTCCTCTGTGGCAACTAAGTTTGGAAGGACGCCTTTTTCTTTGTAATGACTGGGCCTATTGATACACCATCCAAAGTGTAATTAATAACTTCAAAATGCCCAAAGAGATATTCAATGTCTGCCTTTTATAAATTTTTTACTCATCTACGAATAAGTGACCTTCTTTGTGAGGCATTTGAAAACCTCCTTGGTCTTTGTGGTTGAATCTGTGTTTGAAATMTACTACTCAACTGAGGGACCTTARAGATAATTGTATGTGTGGGGTACAGAGATAAGGTAGTCATTCAAAAATCATGTTAAACACTATTATGTGACTTGTTAGGCAAATGTTTACTCCTGAAATTATTTAGGCTTGCCATAACAAAGGGGTTGAATAGTTATTGACTAAAGACACTTCAGCTTTTCATTTTCAATTCATTTAAAAAAAAAAATTTAAAAACAAAATTCCACTTTGACATTATGGGGTATTGTGTGTAGGCCAGTGACAAAATTGTGTGTAGGCCAGTGACAAAACATCTACGTTTAATACATTTTAAATTCAGGCTGTAATACAAAATGTTTTGAACAAAGTTAAGGGAGTGTGAATACTTTCTGAAGGCACTGTATAGACACACAAATGACACAATCCACATACAGTATGTACATACCAGGCAAAAAGAAAATACAGACTACACTATAAATATCAGTTTAAACTACAGACTACACTATAAACATCAGTCTAAACTACAGACTACACTATAAACATCAGTCTAAACTACAGACTACACTATAAACATCAGTCTAAACTACAGAATACACTATAAACATCAGTCTAAACTACAGACTACACTGCTGTATGCCACGACACCTCAGTGGGGCTCGACGGCAGAACCAGCATCCTGGAACTACCCACTCGATCCACCACTCAACTRAGCCCTGCTTCCTTACTGCCTACTTGGCTCTGACACCGCTCATTCCACTTCAGGCAGACTCAACAGGATGTCCACTTCTGCCTGCTTGCTTACTGTACATCAGCCACTAGCTTCTTCCTTGCCACTCCTTCAATGCCAAGTAGCCCCAGGGCTCTCCAGAGTGATTGGCCTGCGAAGCCCCTGCAGCCGACCACAACTGGTAGATTCCAGGTTCTCCATCCATTCTGCTGACTCTCAAGGATGAGGGACTGGTATTTGAGCTTCCACTCATGCGACAACTCCATCCTCTCCTCCCAGGGCACTGTGAGCGTGATGAGGACCACCTGCTTGGTGCCTCTAGACCAAAGAACGATAACCATCGGTCAGACCTGCTTGGCAGGAGGAGAGCACATGCTCGGTTGTCCACATATTGTGCTGCTGGGCTTTTTGCCAACCCCCACGTCTGGAGGTTTGTTGGTGTGGGCAAAACATTGTACACAGAGCAAGCCAGGTTCTGCATCCCAGACCCAGCCTGCCTTGGTTTACTGACCAAACAATGTCAGTATGTTGCAGTCGTTCCTCCACCTCTATGAGCGCTCTGCTGGCTGACCACTTGTGACCTGTTATGACCTCGATCTCTAACCTCCGTTCAGACCTCTCAAATCAAATCAAATGTTATTTGTCACATGCTTTCTAAACAACAGGTGTGGACTAACAGTGAAATGCTTACATACGGGCCCTTACCAACAATGCAGACGGAAAGAAAATCGAGAAATAATAGAAAAGTAAAACACGTAATAATAGATACACAATGAGTAATGATAACTTTTCTATATACAAGGGGTACCAGTACCGAGTCGATGTGCAGGGGTACGAGGTAATTAAGGTAGATATGTACATATAACTAGGAATAAAGTGACAGATAGTAAGCGGTAACAGCAGCGTATGTGATGAGTCAAAAAAGTTAGTGCAAAAAGGGTCAATGCAGATAGTCCGGGTAGCTATTTGGTTAACCATTTAACTATTTATCAGTCTTATTGCTTGGGGGTAGAAGCTTTTCAGGGTCCTGTTGGTTCCAGACTTGGTGCATTGGTACCGCTTGCTGTGCAGTAGCAGAGAGAACAGTCTATGTCTGGCCTTCCTCTGACACAGTCTGGTATAGAGGTCCTGGATAGCAGGGAGCTCGGCCCCAGTGATGTACTGGGCCGTACACTATACCCTCTGTAGCGCCTTGCGATCAGATGCCAAGCAGTTGCCATACCAAGCTGTGATGCAGCCAGTCAAGATGCTCTACATGGTACAGCTGTATAACTTTTTGAGGATCTGAGGACCCATGCCAAATCTTTTCAGCCTCCCGAGGGGAAGAGGCGTTGTCGTTCCCTCTTCATGCCTGTGTTGGTGTGTTTAGACCATGGTAGATCCTTAGTGATGTGGACACAGAGGAACTTGCAGGTCTTGAGCCGCTCCACTACAGCCCTGTTGATGTGAATGGGGTTCTGCATGTGAATGGGGTTCTCGGTCCTCCGTTTCCTGTAGTCCACGGTCAGCGCCTTTGCCTTGCTGACATTGAGGGGGAGGTTGTTGTCCTGGCACCAGACTGCCAGGTCTCTGAACTCCCTTTATGCTGTCTGATCATCGTCGGTGATCAGGCCTATCACGTCGTGTCATCGGTAATCCTAATGATGGTGTTGAAGTCATGCACGGCCACGCAGTCGTAGGTGAACAAGGGAGTACAGGAGAGTACTAAGCACGCACCCCTGAGGGGCCCCCGTGTTGAGGGTCAGCATGGCGGATGTATTGTTGCCTATTCTCACCTGGTGTTGAACGCTGAGCTATAGTCAATGAACAGCATTCTCACGTAGGTGTTCCTTTTGTCCAAGTGGGAAAGGGCAATGTGGAGTGCAATAGAGATTGCATCATCTGTAGATATATTGCAGCAGTATGCGAATTGGAGTGGGTCCAGGGTGTCTGGGATGATGGTGTTGATGTGAGCCATGATCAGCCTTTCAAAGCATTTCATGGCTACAGAAGTGAGTTTTACGGGGTGATACTAATTTAGACAGGTTGCCTTGGCGTTCTTGGACACAGGGACTATGGTGTTCTGATGGTAGGTGTTACAGACTGGGTCAGGGAGAGACTGAAAATGTCAGTGAAGAAACTTGCCAGCTGGTCAAAACATACGCATCTTGGTAATCTGCCCTGCGGCCCTGTGAATGTTAACCTTGTTACAGGCTTTGGTTTTGCCATTTATATTTCGAGGTTGGGCGTTAGCACGTTTGCACGTGGGGCGCACTGATTGGTGTCACCTCGTTAGTATTACACCTGTGCTGGCTTGTTCATCTCATTAGTTGTAAGGTGTTTCACCTGTGCTGTCCCAGGTAATATTTAAGAGTGGCTGGCCCAGTGCTCCAGTTGTCTTGAGTGACATGGAGGGTTAACACCTTCAGTTGGCTTTCCCTATTTGATTTCTAGACAAACAATCCTTTTTCTGATCTTCCCTATTTTGTTTTGACCACTTTTTCTTTGCTTCCTGTCTTTAAGTTTGGTGTGGGTTTTTGTTTTGTTTGCCTCTTCTTGGGCAAATTTTGTGGGCTCTCATGGTGGGTTTCTTTCAGGTTACCGTTGTTGTTGCTAGTCAACTTGTCAGTGGAGACCTCCATGAGTGTCTTTCAGAACCCCTCCTAAAACCCTGCCTGTTTCGTTTTGGTTGTGGTCAGTGACTCTGTTAGTTCCCCCATCTGTTTGAGCAACATTATTTGGTTTACTTGCTGAGGAATGTAACAACCTGTTTAAAGGTCTTACTCGCATTGGTTACGGAGAGCATGATCACAGTCGTCCGGAACAGCTGGTGCTCTCATGCATGGTTCAGTGTTGCTTTCCTCAAAGCAAGCATAGAAGGCATTTAGCTCGTCTGGTAGGTTAGTAGGCTTGTGTCACRRGGCAGCTCACGGCTGMGTTTCCCTTTGTAATTTGTGATAGTTTGCAAGCCCTGCCACATCCGATCAGCGTCAGAGCCGATGTAGTAGGATTTGATCTAAGTCCTGTAATGACCCTTTGCCTTTTTGATGGTTCGAAGGGCATAGCAGGATTTCTTATAAGCGTCTTGGTTAGTGTCCTGCTCCTTGAAAGCGTCAACTCTAGCCTTTAGCTCAGTGCAGATGTTGCCTGTAATCCATGGCTTCTGGTGGGGATATGTACGTACATGCGCACGGTCACTGTGAGGARGATGTCGTCGATGCACTTATTAATGCAGCTCATCACTGATGTGGTAAACTTCTCAATGCCATCGGATGGGTCCCAGAACATATTCCAGTCTGTGCTAGCAAAACAGTCCTGTAGCTTAGCATCCACTGGTACTTCCTGTGAGTTTTTGCTTGTAAGCAGGATTCAGGAGGATAGTTATAGTCAGATTTGACAAATGGAGAGCCGAGGGAAAGCTTTATATGCGTCTCTGTGTGGAGTAAAGGTGATCTAGAGTTTTATTTTTTTGCCTCTACTTGCACTGGTGACATGCTGGTAGAAATGAGGTAAGACAGATTTCAGTTTCCCTGCATTAAAATCACCGGCCACTAGGAGTGCTGCCTCTGGATGAACATTTTCTTGTTTGCTTATGACCCTATACAGCTCGTTGATTGCGGCCGTAGTGCTAGCATCTGTTTGTGGTGGTGAATAGACAACTCTCTTGGTAAATAGTATGGTCTACAGCTTATCATAAGGTATTCTAACTCAGMCAAGRAGAACCTTGAGACTTCCTTAATATTAGAGATTGTGCACCAGCTGTTGTTAACAAAGAAACACACCACCCCCCTTGAGCTTACCCGACGCTGCCATTCTGTCCTGCTGATGCATAGAAAAAACAYCTAGATGTATATTATCCATTTCCTTATTCAGCCAAGTTTACGAGAAACATAGGATATTACAGTTCTTCAGGTCCCGTTGATAGTGATTGTACATTCACCAATAGAACAGAGGGTAGAGGAAGTTTATTTATTCGCTACGGTAGTTTCATCAGGGTGCCTGCACGTTGGCCTCTATATTGCGGTCACTTTCTCTTCCCAGTGTTGGGGATTAGGGCCTGGTCCAGGGTGAGTAAATCGAAGAATCCGATGGCGAAAACATTATGTAAAACATTTTTTTAATATCAGCGCAAAATATCACTCCAAATAGCAGAATTGGTCAGGAGCCTGTAAAACATCCGCTATACATTCCACCACTATTCCTCTTTTTCTTTAATCCTGGCTGTCCCACAGCATCATAGCCTGACGTGCTTTTGTTGCCTTGTACTCCTCTACCACAGATGTAATTGGCAGCCACAGCTTGCTGTCTGTGCTGTATAGGCCGATGGACCGCCAGCCATCTCCTGAGGAAGTGGTTAATTTTCTTCTCTAGTGCCTCCACTGTTGAAAGAGCTACTTCATAGACAAGCAGTGGCCAGAGGAGTTTAGGAAGTACCCAGTTTTGGTAGCCCTATGCCTCAAACTTGCCTGTTAGYCCGCTCTTCTCCAGAGATGTCATCCACGTGTCTGCTTGAAAGAACATCTCACACAATCTTTGTCATTGAGATTMGCCCTGTACCACTTTCCCAGGCTCTTCACAGGCTTCTCTCTGATGGTGGGAATGGTTTCTCTGATCCTGATCTTTTTCTGGACTAGGCTTCTTGACTTTGCAGACTTGAACTCCATTCTGGCCCATTTGATGAGCTCTTCCAGATCCTCCAAAATCCATCAGCCTTCTGGAACAGACTTAGATCGTCCATGAATGCTCTGCATTGAGCTGCTGGACCGGCGCGAGCATTGCCGGTACTGGCACCCCTTGTCTGAGTTTTGATTTAACGAGAAGGTTCATCGCTGCAGAAATCAACATGATTGAGAGTGCASCCGGCCACAATACCTACCTTCAGCCTTTCCACTTGTGAAGCGCATCTTGAAGTTGTCAAAATAGCATTGGAGGAGCTTCTGGAGTCTTGCAGGTACATGGTCTTGAGTGTGTTTTCCACCAGCTTGTTGGGTATGGTTCTGTAGGCAATGGTTAGGTCTAGCCACAGGACTGCCATGCCTCCTTGGTTACGCTTTGCGTCCTCGATCTTTGAGATGAAGCTTGTGTGTTCAAGGCAGCCGGACAGCTGGAACTCTGCCCAAAGTCAAGAAGATTTTACCTTCCACATTGAGGAGTGAGATGGTTTGGAATTGCTTGATGTTTGTGGAGTTATCTTCTTTTGGAATGAAACAGCCCTCAGCAACTTTCTGCAAGATAGTTTTTCCTCCATCCCACTTTCAGCAGCCTTGTACAGAATACCATTAGGCCTTGGTGCTGATCTTCTCCTGGCCTTCTTGATAAAGTAATCTCCTGCCAGCTGGGTTCCAACACCTCAAAGGGGATGGTGGCTTCATTGGTTTGATGAGTTTTGCCATCTKTTCCAGCTCCTTTTCATGCCTGGGGTCGCTGTGGACTCCACGAAGGTGCTCCTCCACCTGTTCCTTTGTTGCTTTGAGCTTTCCTGATCTTTTGTCCCCCGGGGGTTTTGATAGATACTGGAAGGGTAAAGTCTGTCCTCTKCTTCATTCGCCTCTTTCTGTCGCTGCAATGGTATTCAGCTCGGCACAAGGTCTTAATACTCTCTCTCAGATGTCCTTCGATGCTGGTTTCGCTCCCTCCCTTACTTGGTGAAAAGCCTTCAGCCTSCGCAGGTCGCGTCTTAGGGTCGTTATATTCTTCAGACCGGTTTTCTCTTGGCTRGATGTTCGTCTTGGATTTCCTCACTTTTTTTCCAAAGCTGTCAGCCCCTATGCTCCAGATGATAGTTGACATGGCTCAGATATTCTTCCCTACATCTCCTGCGAGTGTTACCTCCAGCACATGATCCACGTTTCGGTCGAACATGTCCCATTCCTTCTTTGCTGACACATTAGGCCATCTTAAGACCGATAGGGCCTTAATGATCATGTACTCTTATAATCTCCACCCAGCACAGCCAGAAGAGGACTGGCTACCCCTCGGAGCCTAGTTCCTCTCTAGGTTTCTTCCTAGGTTCCAGCCTTCCTAGGGAGTTATTCCTAGCTACTGTGCTTCTGCATCTGCATTGATTGGGGTTTTAGGCTGGGTATCTGTATAGCACTTTGTGACAACTGCTGATGTAAAAATGGCTTTATAAAATAATTGTTATTGATTGATTATTTCACAGGCTCCTTCCTGGTCTCTCCTGTGTTGTTTTGTACATATTGTCTTCTATGTTGTGTGCCTACCATTTCCTGTTGGTTCTCTGTATCCCTTGGTGCATCAGTGATGTTCCGATTGCCACCCCCAGTGATGTTCCGATTGCCTGATAGATCTTCAGACCCATCTCGTTTTTGAAAATCTTTACACATCTGTAGACCCTAGATAAATTGTTTAGATGTTCGGTTGTCCTTCATGAGTGGTCATAAGGGGTCTGTCCTGTACGTCGATCATCCTCCCCCTCTTTCGACCGAGAGTGCTATCTTATTAGGTATCTTTCCATAGCGATTGATAGTGGGTACCTTCTTGGGAAGGTTTTMATTAAGCCTTCCAAGAAAGATATTTAATGTTATGGGACTATTTTGCTTCCACTGGTGCTGGGGATCTTAAGGTCAATGGCATCACTTTACTACCAGTACATTTTAGCCAAAAACCTGGTTGCCTGAAACTAACCCCAAGCTAACCCCAAGCACATATCAAAATCCACAAAGAAATGGTTAATTGACCACAAAATCTACATTTTGCAACCGGCTTGAACCTCATTGAAAACTTGTTTTTTTAATTGAAGAGGGCAGTCCATAAGCGCAGACAAAGAATATCAAGGATCTGGAAAGATTATGCATGGAGGAATGATCTAATATCCCTCCCAATGTGTTCTCCAATCTCATAAAACATTTTGGAAAAAGGCTGTGTCGTTATCCTCGCAAGGGTAGGGTGCTGGAGTATTGAAATAATTTTGAAGCCTACCTTTTTTTGAAAAAAAATAAAAATAATTATTGTTAAAAAAATCTCTTTCTCTGAGCAATTCTGTTAGTATAAAATAAGCATATAATAAGCTCAGTATTTGATTTATTTATTTTATACAGTCTTTTTTGCTTATATTTATTAAGGGTGCCAATAATTTGAGGTGACTGTACATTTGCATGTTCAGGAATTTTACTTGGTGAAATGGTATAGYACTSAAAKGTATTGGGGATGGGTAAACATTCCATGTTGAAAGTGTGTTTATTATAGTGATGGGGGAAAAAATCAATACAGTTACATATCGCATTACATAGCACCTAAGTATCGTGATAATATCGTATCTTGACATSCCTGGCAATTCCCAGCCCTAGTTTATTATCTCTGTGTGTATGTACCTGAGGGAGTGTATGTCTGTGTAATCTGTATTACCTCTCTTCCAGGAGGAGGAGGGTCCAGAGGTGCTGCTGGTGAAGGAGGAGGGGTGTGAGGAGGGTCTGGGGAACCCTGAGGGGACCATGGGGAACCCTGAGGGGACCATGGTCATGGAGGACAACCAGACTACACCTCCTCCTGAACCCKCAGAGGAACCAGCTGAGCAGCACAGGACCACACACAGTCTCACGGAGGTGAGCCCACTGTGAACTACTGTCTGAATGGTATTAGGTCAGGGCCTGTATACACAAAGCCTCTCAGCGTGAGTGCTGATCTAGGATCAGTTTAGCCTTTTAGATCATAATAAATAAGATTATATGGAAAGATCCTAGATCAGCACTTCTACTCAGGCTCTTTGTAGATACGGGCCCAGGTCTTGATTAATTTTGTCTTAAGTGTGGGACCATGCATTTGAKTTATCAAACCATTAAAGAGTGTCAAGTAATCAAATCACACATTTAGATAGTATCACATCAACTAACATGTTTGCATAATACTCATAGCAATCCCTCATTYRCCAATCAGAAGAAGTTCCATAGCAGGGTGCTCATATCAGCTTTCAATCCAACATCCTCTCACTCTGTATRTKTTACAGTCAGTAGACATGGAGGATGGGAAGCCMYATCTGCTGATGGTCAAAGAGGAGACAATAGAAGATGGACCAAAGAGCATTAATCTGCTTAGTGGACTAAAGATGGGGGAGCAAGGTAAGGGAGAAATACATATAACCTACATACAGTGCCTTCAGAAAGTATTCATACCCCTTGYTTTATTCCACATTGCGTGTGTTGCAGACTGAATTCAAAATGGATTCAATATTTTTTTTRCCTCACCCATCTACACACAATACCCCATAATGATAAAGTGAAAACGTGTTTTTAGACATTTTAGAAAATTTATTCACACCCCTTAGTCAATACATGTTAGAATCACCTTTGGTAGCGATTATAGCTGTGAGTCTTTCTGAGTAAGTCTCTAAAAGTTTTGCACTTCTCGATTGTACAATATTTGCACATTATTATTTTTACAATTCTTCAAGCTCTGTCAAGTTGGTTGTTGATCATTTCTAGACAGCCATTTTCAAGTATTACCATAGATTGTCAAGCTGATTTAAGTCAAAACTGTAACTAGGCCACTCAGGAACATTCAATGTCYTGTGTTTTAGGTTATTGTCCTGCTGAAAGGTGAATTTGTCTCCCAATGTCTGTTGGAAAGCAGATTGAATCAGGTTTTCCTCTAGAATTTTGCCTGTGCTTAGCTCTATTCTGTTTATTTTTACCTCCCCCAAAAAACTCCCTAGTCCTTGCAGATGACAAGCATACCCATAACTTAATGCAGTGGCAGCCACCACCATGCTTGAAAATATGAAGAGTAGTACTCAGTGATGTGTTCGACTTGCCCCYAACATAACGCTTTGTATTCAGGACATAAAGTTCATTTCTTTGTCACATGTTTTACTTTAGTGCCTTATTGCAAACAGGATGCATGTTTTGGAATATTTTGTGTTCTGTACAGCATTCCTTCTTTTCGCTCTGTAATTTTGGTTAGTATTGTGAAGTAACTACAATGTTGTTGGTCCATCCTCAGTTTTCTCCTATCACAGCCATTAAACTCTAACTATTTTAAAGTCACAATTGTCCTCATGTTTACATCCCCGAGCGGTTTTCTCTCCGGCAACTGAGTTTGGAATGACGCCTGTATRTTGGTGTATGACTGGGTGTATTGATACACCATCCAAAGTGTAATTAATAACTTCACAATGCTCAAAGGGATATTCAATGTCTGCTTTTTTAAATTTGTACCCATCTACCAATAGGTGCCCTTCTTTGCGAGAAATTGAAAAACCTCCCTGGTCTTTGTGGTTGAATCTGTGTTTGAAATTCACTGCTTGGCTGACGGACCGTACAGATAATTGTATGTGTAGGGTACAGAGATGAGGTAGTAATTCAAAAATCATGTTAAACACAAGTATTGCACACAGAGTGGGTCCATGCAATTTATTATGTGACTTGTTAAGCACATTTTTACTTCTTAACTTATTTAGGCTTGGTATAACAAAGGGGTTGAATACTTATTGAGTCATTTTTTATTAATTTGTAAACATTTCTAAAAACATAATTCCACTTTGACATTATGGGGTATCGTGTGTAGGCCAGTTACACAAAATCTAAWTGTAATCGATTTTAAATCCTGGCTGTAACACAACAAAATGTGGGAAAAGTCAAGGGGTGTGAATACTTTCTGAAGGCTCTGTACAAATGACGTGCGGTGAGGTCTGTCCATATGAAAACGTTTCCATACGGATGACATTCCCCTTGTAGCATTTTCCCCTGGTTTTTCAGTTGGTGGCACCAGGCCAGGCCAATATAAAAAATTAGTAGGCCTATCATCTTATAAAGTCATTCACAGTGCTTTATTAAAAAGTGTAATAGACTACTGAGATGGAATTCAATAAATACGTTGTTTCATTCTTGTGATGTTGTGATAAGAAATATTTGAATGTGCAATCTAATCCAGTGATTTTCATGCATTTTGGTGGGTAGACACTTATGCTATTGTTGTCGCCAGTTGGAGGGTGTTTCCTCCGACATAATAATGCGGCTGGCTTCCCGGGTTAAGCGAGCAGTGTGTCAAGAAGCAGTGTGGCTTTGCAGGGTTGTGTTTCAGAGGTTGCATGGTTCTCGACATTCGCCTCTTCCGAGTCCGTACGGGAGTTGCAGCGATGGGATAAGACTGTAACTACCAATTGGATGTCCTGATATTGGGGAGAAAAGGTACAAAAAATAATAATTAAAGATAGGCCTCCAGAATTGTCATATATATTTTTCCCGATAGAGATGAATTTCCATCTTTCTGTGCTCTAATATCATAGGCTAATTTATTTGGGGATAATTCATCACCTGAGTATGTGGAAACGCAACACATTAGCTAGATCACTAACTCTAAACATAATACCCACTCATAGTAGCCATGTATAAATCTAAAAGTACATTAAAGGTCCCGGTTGTAGCCAACCGTCCGACGAGGCCTATGCACTCGCAACGGCTAATGCACATTTTCCTCGCTCCTTATCTCAAAGGCATATAAAATATCTTTGTAAAATAGTTGCTATTGAGCTCATAATTGAGAGTTGAGAAATATGAAGTATAACACTAAACCAAGGAAATTAAGTTCACCAAAGTGGTCAAACCTGGCTCTCGTCTGAACATTGATATTGTCCAGTATACTGTAATAGATTTGCCCCCTCTCTACACTGATCGTCTGTTTACGACGAGTTCCGCTTTCTGCCAGGCCCAGTTCATTGCCTTTCAGCTCGATTGCTCATAGAAACTATCAAAGTCTTGTAGCTGCTGTTCCAGTGCTATCAGAGGTGGAAAAATGGTTTCTGATCAGCTTAGATAGAAAGCTACTGAGGATGGTTAGCTGACTCTATAGCCACATCTTTAATCTGAGCCTAGAGGAAAGTCTTTGTCCTCGTGCCTGTAGGAAAGCCAAAGTAATTACGCTACCCAAGAMTGGTAAAGCTGCCTTTACTGGTTCTAACAGCAGACATATCAGCTTGCTGCCAGCTCTTAGCAAACGGTTGAAAAAAATGGGAGTTTACAATCGAAGGAAAAACCAAGTAATTTAGTCTCCTCAACATGCTCAACAGCCACACCACACGCTAGAATTTACGGAATGATTGTACCCAATACAATGCTCTTAGTTTTAGAGATGTTCAGGAACCGTTTATTACTGGCCACCCATTCTAAAACTCTGTGCATGTTGATATTCAATCTCCGTTGTTTATTCYATGCCAGATCTATCCGTGAGCTGCCAAATGTCTTAAGAGCTACAGTATCTGGCTTTGGATGTGAGAYAGATTTCTCATGCTTGTTGAGTGCTATAMGCAAGTTGTTGGAAGTCGCAGTAACCGGCTCTTGTCCACATGCTGTCGCTGGCGGAGAACAGCAGGCAGGAGAAGCAGTAGAGTCGGCTGCTAGCTTCGCTGCCACAGTCAGAGCCAGTCTTTCCGTTGATACCACTCAGATTGCAAAGATTGTGTTATTTTCTGTCACTTCCTTTGATGTAGGTCCCTAAGCTCAGGTGTTGATCTTCCATCCCTTGTTTCGCAAGAAAATCCAACTTTGAAAACTGTTTCAGATGCAAAGTGTTAGTCAATCCTGATCAGCTTACTTTAGCTAGCAGTAAAACGAACATAACCGCCTGGCAGATGACGTGTGACGTCCACAGGTAGGAGCGAGCTCTGTCTATACTCCTGCTTAACCCATTACTTTTTTCATGCCAATACGTATTTATTATTTGAGTGCAATGAAAATTAATGGGACATATTGACACATGAAAGGCAGCGAAGCTCTCTGCCTGCCTTTTGGTGTCCGTTAGCTGGCAGTATAAGGTAGAAAAACAGACGTGCAAGTCATGTTAATGCCTTGCATTGAGTTRGGAGTTTGAAGGGTGGGAAAAAGGGACACAGCGAGGCTGCCTTTCTCCCTGGCCTATTTGGGCATTTTGTACCAGATCACTACACATTTGGGAAGATGACCAGGCATTTTCCCAAATGAAGATGACAAGGCACTGCCTACCCTGAATGCACGTCACTGTTACATACAGTAATAGATCTTCTATGGGAATAGTGATGTGCCTGGCTATTATTTGTTCTTATTTTTCTTCATTCATAAAATGTAATCAATGCAACTTATGTTTACAAACAAAACACACACGTTATAATGTATGAACTTGACCAGGTAATTGACAAAAAAAAATCTCAATATATAGAGTTTTATGACATATTTTTTCTGTCTATTTTCTAACCTCTTCCTGCAGGTGGTTGGCTGGAGGCTAACAGAGGAGACTGGGGAGACGTCATGGATTCCCAGACCCAGACTGGTGCAGCCAAGGGCCCAGGGGACAACATCACTGAGCAGGCCAGGACCAGAGGTGACATAGTGAAGGTCAGTGGATGGGACAGCGTKCTCAACTCTGGGCTGGGGAACAACACTGTTAAACACAACCAGAAACAGACAGTCGAACACAAAACAACATCTGAATTTAGTATCCATGACAACAGTCTGGCTGAGACCAGGGCGAGGCGTAGATTTGGTCTGCGGGGACAGGGAGGTGACCGTATGCGGCTGGAGAGAATAGACACAGACTCGGCTAGTGATGCTCCGTCCTGCTCCTATAGTTCTTATTCAGAGAGACTGATGGCGCCTCAGYTTAACACCCTAACAGGTGCTGCCTTAAGCCTGCCTTCTATAGGATCTATCAACTGGAACATGGACCCTGTGACAACACAGACACTCCCTGGCCTTCATCCTCCCCACACTCCTCTAATGTTAAACCAGACCACAGACAATGCCAGTGCCTCAACACTAAATGGCTACACAAGCCCATTGACACGTGACAGTAGTAGAGACGGAATCAGTAAAGGTGGCAGCGCCAAAGAGAAGCGCTTCATGTGTTCGTTCTGTGGGAAAGCCTTCAGTTTCCCCAATCAGGTGAAGATCCACCAGAGGATGCACACGGGGGAGAAACCGTTCAGCTGCCACTTGTGCCGGGACAGCTTCTCCCATTTGTCTAGCCTGAAGAGGCACCAGAGAGTCCACACAGGAGAGAAACCATACAGCTGCCCCCAGTGTCAGAAACGGTTCTCCCACCAGCACCGCTTGAAGATACACCTGAAGATCCACACAGGAGAGGGYCCGTTCGCCTGTACACACTGCGGGAAGAGGTTCTCAGAGAGGAGCTACCTCAGGATACACCAGCAGAAAATGCACACMACCCATGTATAGAGTATTGTAACATGTAATGTAGTACTAGCTAGTTTGTTTGTAGTTAATTATTTTGGTTGTGGATGTATAAGGAGCTGGGTGAGGTGAACTGAGGAAAGAATGAGTATGATGAGGCAGAGTAGATGATATGGTGSTGGTTGGTGTGATGGTGGTGTCTGTAAAAATGCTTCACTGATGAAAAGGGACAACCTTGTCCCTTTAGGTTGATATTGGTATTTTATAGTGAAATAATGATAGTGCCTTAATTCATGTTTACTTGTCATGAAGTAGTAAAGATGTGTGTAATGTGATGTTGAACCTTTTCCAAAGTCTTCTAAAATGTATTTGATCAAAGCGAGTCTACCAGATTTACGAAAAGGTCATGAGAAGTTATTCTACTTGTCACGTATCGTTTTGCGTAATAAAAGTACTGTACTTTATGTTTGGTGAGTGTATGCCCATGTTGTTGAAATGAAATACAAAACTGACTCTATGGTGGTGACTGACTTTTTGTAACATTGCGGGGACTGAGTGCCCCTTATCTCAGTCGAACCAAAACATTATACTTAAATCAACACATTGACATTTTTTATAATTCACTCCAATTGCTCCATATTGTTAGGTACACTATACAGTGCATTCAGAAAGTATTCAGACACTTTCTCTTATTCTAAAATATATATTTTTTAAATGTCTTCATCAATCTACACACAATACCCCATAATGACAAAGCAAAAACAGGTTTTTAGAAATGTTTGCTAATTTATTAAAGATAAAATACAGATACTTTATTTACATAAGTACTCAGACAATTTGCTATGAGACTCAAAATTGAGCTCAGCTGCATCCTGTTTCCATTGATCGTCCTTGATGTTTCTACAACTTGATTGGAGTCCACCTATGGTAAATTCAGTTGATTGGACATGATTTGGAAAGGCACACACCTGTCTATATAAGGTRCCACAGTTGACAGTGCATGTCAGAGCAAAAACCAAGCCATGAGGTCAAAGGAATTGTCCGTAGAGCTCAGAGACAGGATTGTGTCGAGGCACAGATCTGGGGAAGGGTACCAAAACATTTTCTTAAATGGAAGAAGTTTGGAACCATCAAGCCTCTTCCTAGAGCTGGCCGCCCGGCCAAACTGAGCAATCCGGGGAGAAGGGCCTTGGTCAGGGAGGTGACCAAGAACTTGATGGTCACTGACAGAGCTCCAGAGTTCCTCTGTGGAGATGGGAGAACCTTCCAGAAGGACAACCATCTTTGCAGCACTCCACCAATTAGGCCTTTATGATAGAGTGGTCAGATGGAAGCTACTCCTCAGTAAAAGGCATATGACAGCCCGCTTGGAGTTTGCCAAACGGTACTTAAAGGACTCTTGGATAAAACCAAGATTGAACTATTTGGCCTGAATGCTAAGCTTCATGTCTGGAGTAAACCTGGCACCATCCCTACGGTGAAGCATGGTTTTTAATTATTTCGATTTTTATTTGGATCTCTTTTAGTCCTCATTTGGACTAATCTTCCAAGAGTCCTTAAACATTAAAATACAATTTAGAATACGAACACATTTTCACATATAAACACACTGTCACAAACAGACATAATACACTAACATATTGACCCGATAAATACTCYATCTAAAAATATATTGATTCTTCATCTACTATAGTCCAACACAACATTTCTATGTATTATATTTAAATGGTTTTAAAGTATTGTTTAAATGTATATATTGAGAGGTTTCTYGTTTGCTCAGTTAAATTTTCAATTTCTTTATTGCTCTAAATCGAAATGTTATTTTGCCTTCTCTTTTCTGTCTAGATAACAATCTATTCCTAGTATTTACTGAARGTCTCTCTTACCAACTGAATACCGTTGTGAATAGAGTTTGCACGTTTTAAATGGTGTATATTATGAAATAAAATAAGCATGTTTTTTTTTCAATTATCTTGTTGATTGATGACCAACCAAGAGCAATGCGCATGACTACAACAAAAGAACCATATCCCCACCTTAAAACAATCCTTGCTGCTTTGTTCTGTGCAATCTGCAGCCTCCTAATTTCACTTTCTGATGCATTTCCCCAGACCACAGAACAGTAGTTCACCTGACTCCCAATTAATGCTTGTGTTATTTGCTTAAGAATCTTTCCTGGTAAATACTTAGCTATCCTTCTGATCATGCATGCTGTTTTGATTATTTTTTGACATAGATGAGTTGTTTGATAAGCAGTTGTCTAGCTGCACTCCCAATAGTTTGGTTTCTGCCACTTCTTCAATTTGTACTCCCCCCCATAATTGTATCCCATGCTGTTTTGGCCTTTTCTTAGGGGAACAGACCAACATAACCAAAGTTTTCTTGCAAATATAGTAGCTTGAGTTACAGATAAGGCATAAGGAAGGTCGTTGGTATATATTAAAGAAGTGGGCCAAGGCAACTGCCCTGCGGTATTCCACAGTTTAAAGCATGAGGCGAAGAAAATGAACCATTGATAGAGGTGGACTGTTTCCTGTCAGTTAGATATGACTGTACCCAATTCAATGCTACCTCCTTAAAATCATAATGCATTAATTTTGTCAAAATTATTTCATGATCCACTAAATCAAATGCTGCACTAAAATCTAAAAATAGTACACCCACAAACCTGCCATTATCCACAGCATTGAGCCACTGGTCAGTCATGTCAACCATGCAGTGGTAGTGGAATGTTTTTGTGATAAGCATGCTGATTGGCTGTAATCAGATCATTATTTTCCATGTACTCCCATATTTGTCTACTCACAATACCCTCCAATATCTTACTGAGTGAAGGGAGTAGACTAATTGGTCGACTATTGGCAGGAGTAATGGGTTKTTTTCTGTCTTTCGGAATAGGACACAGTTTCGCATGCTTCCATACATTWGCAAACATCCCCTTTTCCAGTGACCAAATAAATATATATTTCAGTGGAGTTGCAATCTGGGGAGCAGCATAGCGAAGTAAAAAAATTGTCCATAAGATCATAACCTGTAGATTTACCATCGGGTAATGACTTCAATAGGTTTAACAACACCTCTACTGACACCATTTGTAGACTAAAAGAGCAGGTCTTGTTGCTCATAATATGATCATCAATCCATTGGACAATAGCTTGTTTGGAAGAATGTATGTTTACATTATTGCTCAGTAAATACATTTTCTTTGTAAAAAAAATCTGCAAAATGATTGGCAATATCAGCTGGTTTTGTTATTGTTCTCCCGCCAACCTCCACACTAGCTGGGCATGATGAGATAGATGTACCAAGTAGGCCCTTAACTGTATTCCATACCTTTTTAGAATCATTTTTTACAATTAATAAAAGCATTTTTGTAAAAGAACGCTTTTTTCTTACGATTCAATTTAACTGCATAATTATGTAATGTTCTATAATTCTGTTCATCAATTTCTAGTTCTGATTTGGCTGCTAAGACTTTTGCCATATTTCTTTGAGAAAAAGCCTCACCCAGTTCATCATCAATCCATGGAGATGGACGAGCCCCAACTGTACTCTTTCTTACTGGGGCATGATGGTTCATTACCTCAGTGGGCAAATCAATAAAACATTCTGTAGCATGATTTAAATAATTTAAATCAGCTCCCAGGGTACAGCAGCCAAATCATTTTGAAATAGCTCATGATGAAATGTTTTACAATTTCTCTGTACCACAATCCTAGGGGGTTTCTTTGGAACCTTGGTGTTCATGGTTATGGTCACAATATTATGGTCTGTCCAGCCCACTGGCATTGATCTGGCTTTTAAACATTGCAATGGTATATTACAGAAGATCAGATCAATGCATGTGTCTGAACGATGACCCAACTTAGTTGATGATCTAGTTGTATCATTAACCATTTGTTTCAAACCACATATCTCATCAATTTAGTTCTATTCGAATTATTATGATCCTTCCAATTTATATTAAAATCACCCAAGATAAATACATCTCTGTTGCTATTTGAGGCTTAGTCAAACCCAGTGCATAAGTCATCCAGATAGGACACCTTAGAGCTAGGAGGTCTATGCACCCATCCTTCCAATATGGCTGCCTGGTGAGGCAGATGTACTTGAGCCCACAGTGCCTCTACTTGACATACATTAAGGTCATCGCTCTTAAAAGGTATATGATTCTGAATGTACAGTGCTACACCCCCACCATTCCTATTCCTGTCTCTTCTAAGTAGACTATATCAATGAATGTTAATTTACACATAATTTACAGATGCATCTAAATGCATTTCGGTCAGAGCCAAAATAGGAATATTATTTATGTTGACCAAGTTAAAAACCTCATGTATTTTGTTAGGAAGGCTACATACATTAACCTGAGCTATATGCAACCCTTTCCTTGTCAAGTGGAGATCAATAGAGCATGTATTCGTTATAGTTGAAGTTGTCATGATACACTACAACACAAACTCAGATTTGAACATTTAATTAATTATAGCCAGGGAGTTACTCTAGAGTTCCGATACAATTGCCTGTTGATGTAAAGTTTATCCATCACCATGGAGACTCGTTGATTGGTGGCAGCGTRATGCTGTGGGGATGTTTTTCAGRGGCAGGGACTGGAAGACTAGTCAGAATCGAGGGAAATATGAACGAAGCAGAGTACAGAGAGATCCTTGATGAAAACCTGCTCCAGAGCGCTCAGGACCTCAYKKTGGGGRAAAGGTTCACRTTCCAACAGGACAACGACCCAAAGCACACAGCCAAGACAACGCAGGAGTGGCTTTGGGGCATGTCTTTGAATGTCCTTGAGTGGCCCATCKAGAGCCCAGACTTGAACCCCATCGAACATCTCTGAAGAGACTTGAAAATAGCTGTGCTGCGCTCCCCATCCAACCTGACAGAGCTTGAGAGGATCTGCAGAGAAGAATGGGAGAAACTCCCCAAGTTACAGGTGTGCCAAGCTTATAGCTTCATTCCCAAGAAGACTCAGGGCTCTAATAGCTACCAAAGGTGCTTCAACAAAGTACTGAGTAAAGGGTCTGAATACTTATGCACCTTTGGGATGAATTGGAACGCCGACTTTGAGCCAGGCCTAATCGCCCAACATCGGTGCCCGACCTCACTAATGCTCTTGTGGCTGGATGGAAGCAAGTCCCCGCAGCAATGTTCCAACATCTAGTGGAAAGCCTTCCCAGAAGAGTGAAGGCTGTTATAGCAGCAAAGGGGGGACCAACTCCATATTAATGCCCATGATTTCGGAATGAGATGTTCGATGAGCAGGTGTCCAAATACTTTTGGTCATGTAGTTTACTTAAATCACAGTGTTAGAGATGGGATTGACTATGGTTTGCATTTTATAATATCATGTCATGTTTCCGTGTGTACAGTAAAGACTTTCTTATATACATCTTTATATGCTCTTCTCTGAATGTTGTGTTTACAGTCTGCAGTCCATGAGGARCTGCTGATATCCAGTGTTGCTGGTGGGAGAGACTGGACCTCTGAAACAGCTGGTCACAAACCCTGGCACCGGATCAGAACCCTGGATCAGGAGCCTTCGCTCTTARTTCCCGAGTCGGAACCGGGACCGAACCACGAAGGAGAGAGACTCCACCACCACACAGAACACAACCAGTGGACAGGTGGATTGAATAACCTCAGTCCTGGTGGTCATCCGAGAGACCAAGGATCCAGTCTGCAGCCCAGACTCTTCTCTTCACAGTCTCAGTGCAGGGATGGAGCAGGGCTTGGGGCTGATAGAGATAGACCCTCCTGTTCCTATGATACAAACACCACAGTATCCATTATGAACAGAGCAGGTCACCCTGGGCTTCAGCCTTCACAGAGAGTGGTGGGAGACACCCCTGGTGGGAGTCTATCAGCAAGTCTGTCTTCTCCTTCAGGATCTCGTCTAATGCCTGGTGACGGCGTTCATAGAAAGCCTGGACCTGGGTCTAGCCTTCCTCAGCTACCTCATGGTAACCCCATGAATACAGACAAGGTCAGGATGGGCATTCACCACGAGAGCTACCTAGCCTATAACACAGCAGACAATCCCAACAACACCCAAACAATGGCTAGAGGTCAAGGACGGAGCTCAAATACTCCTGCTTCTACCTTCTCTGGTGTCATTGGGTCACAACGTGGGGGGCCGAGCGTTAGGACTGACGCCAACAAGCCGTATACCTGCCCCACGTGTGGGAAGTGCTTCGCTGAAGCGTACTATGTGAAGATGCACCAGACCGTTCATACCAAGGAGAAGCCCTTCAAGTGCAAACTATGTTACAAGAGCTTCTCCTTCCTGACTAACCTAATCAGACATAGGAGTGTCCACAATGGGGAGAAATCGTAGCAGTGTGGCTTGATGTACACAGGGGATATCTGAGAACKATTCTTTAGCTGACATGTTATAGTAAGAAGGTAATCAACCACTTACCCTTCATTAACCCTTTTGTTAACTTGTCATTTGAAACAGGCTAGTAAATACCTTGTTTTTAGAGAAATTGTAAACCTAGGCTAGAACTAGAAGAGTTTAATATTTACCTTACTGGAGGTGATGTAGTCATATTATTTTCTATTCTGTTCTAGCTAACACTAATTTCTAAACAAGTCTGCTCTCAGTTTGAAAGATACTGATCATAGGATATCTGATGTGTAATGTCATAAGAAGTACCGTATTTCAAAGAACAGCAAGCATACCTTTAACATTTAACCGCACCCTTTGAGGTATGACGCAAACCAATAAGATACATTCTCTTCAGAGTAAATGGAGGTAGGTGGAAACGGGAAGAGATGACTGACACAATGGCGGAAACTGATGTTTTTTTAAAACTGCTGGCGAGTGAAGATGACAGTGAGAATGAGTGGGTTTCACTGGCGAAAAAGAAAGGAAACGAGAAGTAAAGTTGTGGTGGACAATAGGAAACTCTTAGACTGGTTTTTGATTGGAGTGGAGGTTTTGGACCAATGGAACCTGGGAGATGCATTTGAAGTGGCGTCAGTGAGAGTCACAAGAAGTGGGCTTATTTCGATTTTCTTTTGTGTGTCGAGACATGACAGGTGTCTCAATCAATGAGAGAAGACTTGAAATAGACAAGATGGCGGCGTACACATTGTTGGATACTTCGTGGAGCAAAAAAAGTCTTTATTTTAATAACAGAGCATTTATCTCAATTCAAACGAACCCCTTGCAACTGGGCACAGACATTTTATGGGACTCCTGTTTCCATGAATTGAGGACGAAGAAAATGATCTGTGCTACACCAAACAGTACCTATCCTGTAACACCCATTAATGGATACCAAAAGTATTCYGATGAATCACATCTGGTGTAARAATCTGTAGCTAAGGATGTACAAGGAATCCTGTACATGAAGGTACCGCCCTCACAGGCCTCTGGACCTGTGTAGGGATTTGATTTGGATTGGACTGTGAGTGACTGAAGAAGTGGGATGGTTTTAATTGATCTATATTTGTTTTTCGTGTATTGTCACCCCCCACTTTCCCAAAATGGATTTTAGAGGGTCCACACAGGGGGAAAACCCTAAAGCTGCCCCCAGTGTGAGAAGAAGTTCTCCCGCCAGCACCACCTGAAGATGGTCCACACGGGCGTGAGGCTGTTCGCCTGTATGCACAGCGGGAAGAGGTTCTCAGAGAAGAGCTACCTCAGGATACACCAGCAGAAAAACCATTCCACTCTATAACATAGAAAGTAACCATTCCACTCGATAGCTTCTGATGTTTAGATCAAGCATTAAAGACAGATTAATTTTCATTGTTGTCAGCAGAAAATATCATTTGGAATAACGAGAGTAACAGATTTCAGTGTTGAATATTCCTGGATAGGATATTGCATCCAGACATTAAGTGTCTTATATATCGTGTTTGTACTGTGTAGGCTAAATGATATTCACAAATTCCTTTTTATTACTTTCATTAAACTACTTTATTTTTACCTAAAGACACTTTTAATGAGAAAATGAATGCAGTTTATCAAGTTCATGCAGTTTTGTTGTTTAGACGTGCGTGTGGTTCTATTGCCAATACTGGTTTCAATGTGTCACTATGGGATTTGCTTGGGGGCAGATTATTTGTTTGAAGTATCCAATCACACAGCATCTGTTGGAGACAGAGAGGTCGAGTGGCGCCTACTGGTCAACAAGGATTATCCCTCAATCTCCTGCTTTACACAGAGCCCTGGCAACTACTGTTAACGCAGGGATCTTTTGACCCAGAGTTCCCCTGTCCGGTGTCTGTGTTCTTTTGCCCATCTTAATCTTTTATTTTTATTGGCCAGTCTGAGATATGGCTTTTTCTTTGCAACTCTGCCTAGAAGGCCAGCATCTCAGATTCGCCTCTTCACTATTGACATTGAGACTGGTGTTTTGCGGGTACTATTTAATGAAGCTGCCAMTTGAGGACTTGTGAGGCATCTGTTTCTCAAACTAGACACTAATGTACTTGTKCTCTTGCTCAGTTGTGCACCGGGGCCTCCCCCTCCTCTTTCTATTCTGGTTAGAGCCAATTTGTGCTGTTCTGTGAAGGGAGTAGTACACAGTGTTGTAAGAGATCTTCAGTTTCTTGGCAATTTCTCGCATGGAATAGCCTTCATTTCTCAGGACAAGAATAGACTGTTTCAGAAGAAGTTTCAGAAGAAAGTTCTTTGTTTCTGGACGTTTTGATCCTGTAATCGAACCCACAAATGCTGATGCTCCAGATACTCAACTAGTCTAAAGGCCAGTTTTATTGCTTCTTTAATCACTACAACAGTTTTCAGCTTTGCCAACATAATTGGGTTTCCTAATGATCAATTAGCCTTTTCAAATGCTAAACTTGGATTAGCTAACGCAACGTGCCATTGGAACACAGGAGTGATGGTTGCTGATAATGGTCCTCTGTACGCCTACGTAGATATTCCATAAAAAAATCAGCCGTTTCCAGCTTCAATCGTCATTTACAACATTAACAATGTCTGCACTGTATTTCTGATCAATTTGATGTTATTTTAATGGACCAAAAATTTGCTTTTCTTTAAAAAAAACAAGTGACCCCAAACTTATGAACGGTAGTGTAAGAGTGACCAACTCTTTGCGTCTTGGGCATCCCCCTATAAGTGCTGATCTAGGACCAGATTTGCCTTTTAAATCATAATGAATAAGACTATTGATCCTCAATCAGCACTCCTACTCTGACCCTTTGTGGATACAGGCCAAGGTCTTCAATAATTTTAAGTGTGGGACCACACCTTCAAACCATTTAAGTGTCAAGTAATCAAATCAACTTACATGTTTGCATAGTATCAAATTAACTAAGACATTTTGCATAGTATCAAATCAACTAACATGAGGTTCTCAGAGGGGAGCTACCTCAGGAAACGCACACTGCCCATGTATAGAGTGATATGTAGTACTAGTTACTAGTTAATTTGTAGTTCATTCTGGTGGATTTGGATATTGTAMGGAACTGGATGAGGTGAACTYAGGAAAGAATGAGTATGATGATATGACAACTATGTCCCTTTAGGTTGATACTGGTGTTTTATAGTGAGATAATGATAGTGCCTTAATTCATGTTTACTTGACATGAAGTAGTGAAGCTGTGTGTAAAATAATGTTGAACCTTTTCCAAAGTATTCTAAAATGAATTATTTCAGAGCGAGGGTACCAGATTTACAGAAAAGGTAGTGTTATCATAGTGTCACGTATCAGTTTGTTCAATAAAAGTACTGTACTTCATGTTATGTGATTGTATGACCATTTTGTCTAAATTAAATACAAAATTGACTCTGTGTGGACTTTTATCTCAGTCGAACCAAAACATTATACTTCATTCTTGAAACGACACATATGGAGAAAAAAAATATTATAATAAACTCAACTGACTGTGGTTAACGTTTTCTAATATGTCATGTTTCTGTGAGTACAGCAAAGACTTATATAAACCTTTTATATGCTCTTCTGTACAATTTGTGTTTACAGTCTGCAGTCCATGAGGACCTGCTGATATCCGGTGTTACTCGCCACTGTCTCAGTTCAGGGTTGGAGCAAGGCCTGGGGCTGATAGGAACAGGAGGGTCTATCTCTATGATACAAACACCACAGTATCCATGATGAACAGAGCAGGTCACCCTGGGCTTCAACCTTCACAGAGACTGGTGGCAGACKCCCCCTGGTGGTAGTCTTTCAGCAAGTCTGTCTTCTCCTTAAGGGTCTCGTCTAATGCGTGGTACCTAGTGTGTAGTTSAGCCCACAATCCTAACAACACCCAAACAATAGCTAGAAGTCAAGGAGGGAGCTCAAAGACTAACCACCTGATAGTGGTGGCTCCTGCTTCTACCTTAGGTGTCATTGGGTGACAACGTGTGAGGCCGAGCATTACGGACGCCGACAAGCCATATGCCTGCCCACGTGTGGGACCTGCTTCACTAAGGAGAAATATGTGAAGCAGCACCAGACCGTTCCCACCAAGAAGTATCCTTATGAGACATAGGAGTGTCCACAATGGGCACTGGGTAGTAGGTAGGAGTTGCKCTTAATCAGATATTTTTTTCATGCTRTCCTCCCAACTTTCATCATATCTGTTATGTGTATTATTGTTATTAATCTCCCATGGCCGTTGCAAACATTGTCACTCAATTATTGACTTACTCAGCCACACAAGTCACACACTCAAAGTTGGCTGTATTTAAACTGATGTACACTCACACTTATTTGGACAGTGAAGCTAAAACTTTTAATTTGGTTCTATACTCCAGCATTTTGGATTTGAGATCAATATTTCATTAGGCGACATTAGGAAAGTATGTTTGTCTATGGAGATTGCATGGCGGTGTGCTCAATTTTACACACAAACGGGTGTGGCTGAAATAGCCGAATCCACTAATTTGAAGGGGTGTCCAAATACGTTTGTATATACAGTGCATTCGGGAAGTATTCAGACCCCTTGACTTTTTCCACATTTTGTTACAGCCTTATTCTAAAGTGGATTATATCGTTTTTATATTGTTTATATAAAAACGATTTTCTCTGTCACAACACACGTGCCTGGCTGCAAAAGTGCATTGTGAGTGACGTCAGCAGCAGGCGCTCAGCTCGTGCACAGGCAGCAGCAGGCCAGCAGCAATTTCAACAAATTGTAAATCATTGTTGGCTGACTGCAGCAGCAGTAGTATGCGTTCGACGAGACAAACCCAATGAATATAGTTGGTCACAAATGTTTGATCTTGAACAGAACTTTCAACATCAATCAACATGTCTCAATCAAAATTGTACTGCCAAAGATAGTTCCTACATGATAGAATACTTGCTTTAAAAAAAAATCCAACTGATCTTGTCCTACCTGTGTCCTACCTGTGAACCTTGTTAATTGCTGCTCACAGCTATYTTTATTATRATAATTATACATCACATCTGATCTCACCCTATTCTGCATAAACATGACAGTGCTTTATAACCAATATAAAGTAATAAATATACTTACACACACACACTAACAAACACCTACTGTACACGTCAAAATAGTTTAGTCAGGTTTGTCTGATGATTACTTGACTTATCATAGCTAACTTATTTTTAGCCACAACATTTATGTCCACCGTGATGGATTTAACAACAATGAAGTGATTATGTAACTGCAGTATAGGACTCAAATGTAGTGGGGATGGGTAAACACTCCATGTTGAAGTACCTGTATGTCTGTATGTCTGTGTAATCTGTATCACCTCTCTCTTCCAGGAGGAGGAGGGTCCAGAGGTGCTGTTGATTAAGGTGGAGGGGTGTGGAGGGTCTGGGGAACCCTGAGGGGAACATGGTCATGGAGGACAACCAGACTACACCTCCTCCTGAACCCACAGAGGAACCAGCTGAGCAGCACAGGACCAAACATAGTTTTACTGAGGTGAGCCCACTGAACTACTGTCTGTATGGTATTAGGTCAGGGCCTGTATCCCCAATGCATCTCGGAGTAGGAGTGCTGAACTAGCATCCGTTTTACCTTTTAGATCATAATGAATAAGAATATGTAGACAGGTGGGGGATCTGATCCTCGATACTCAATCCCTCTTTGCCCAATCACAAGGTGCTCCATAGCAGGTTACTCATATCAGATTTCTTGATCCAACATCCTCTCACTCTATCTCTTACAGTCAGTAAATCAAATCAAATCAAATTTTATTAGTCACATACACATGGTTAGCAGATGTTAATGCGAGTGTAGCGAAATGCTTGTGCTTCTAGTTCCGACAATGCAGTAATAACCAACAGTAATCTAACCTAACAATTCCACGCTACTACCTTACACACACACACAAGTGTGAAGGGATAAAGAATATGTACATAAAGATATATGGATGAGTGGTGGTACANACCATTCACACATACACAATCCATGTCTACATTGTCTCAAGGCTTAAAAATATATATTTTTAATTTAATTTGTTTTTACTTCTCCTCCTCTTCATCTACACTGATTGAAATTGATTTAACAAGTGACATCAATAKGGGATCATAGCTTTCACCTGGTCAGTCTGTCATGGAATGAGCAAGTGTTCTTAATTTTTGTACATTTAGTGTGTAGTGATACGTAGTACTATTTAGTGTGTTTGTAGTTAATTCTGTTGGTTTAGGATGTAGTGGGAAACTGGATGAGGTGAACTGAGGAAAGAATGAGTATGATGAGGCAGAGTAGATGATATGGTGATAGTGTCTGTAAAAATGTTTCACTGATGAAGAGTGAATGTCCCTTTACATGACATGAAGTAGTGAAGATGTGTGTAATGTTGAACCTTTTRCAAAGTGTTCTAAAATGAATTTGATCAAGTTGAGGGTACTAGATTTACAAAAAAATTATTTACAGTGCATTCGCAAAGTATTCAGATCCCTTGACTTTTTCCAAATTGTGTTACGTTACAGCCTTATTCTAAAATGGATYAAATAATTTTTTCCCCTCAACAATCTACACACAATACCCCATAATGACAAGCAAAAACAGTAAATATCACATTTACATAAGTATTCAGACCCTTTACTCAGTGCTTTAAAGCAACTTTGTCAAAGCACCTTTGTCAGTGATTACAGCCTCAAGTCGTCTTAGGTATGCCGTTACAAGCTTGGCACACCTGTATTTGGAGAGTTTGTCCCATTCTTCTCTGCAGATCCTCTCAAGCTCTGTCAGGTTGGATGGGGAGCGTCACTGCACAGCTATTTTCAGGTCTCTCCAGAGATGTTCGATTGGGTTCAAGTCCGGGCTCTGGCTGGGCCACTRAAGGACATTCAGAGACTTGTCCGGAAGACACACCTGCGTTGTCTTGGCTGTGTGCTTAGGATTGTTGTCCTGTTGGAAGGTGAACTTTCACRCCAGACTGAGGTCCTGAGCGCTCTGTGGAGCAGGTTTTCATCAAGGATCTCCATGTTCTTTGCTCTGTTCATCTTTCTCTCGATCCTGACTAGTCTCCCAGTCCCTGCCGCTGAAAAACATCCCTATAGCATGATGCTGCCACCACCATGCTTCACCGTAGGGATGGTGCCAGGTTTCCTCCAGACATGAAGCTTGGCATTTAGGCCAAAGAGTTCAATATTGGTTTCATCAGACCGGCGAATCTTGTTTCTCATGGTCTGAGAGTCCTTTAGGTCACTTCTGGCAAACTCAGAGCGGGCTGTAATGTGCCGTCTGGCCACAATGAAGGCCTGATTGGTGGAGTGCTGCAGAGATGGTTGTCCTAGAAGGTTCTCCCATCTCCACAGAGGAACTCTTGAGCTCTGTCAGAGTGACCATCAGGTTCTTGGTCACCTCCCTGACCATGGCCCTTCTCCCCCGATTGCTCAGTTTTGCCGGGCTGCCAGCTCTAGGAAGAGTCTTAGTGGTTCCAAACTTCTTCCATTTAAGAATGATGGAGGCCACTGTGTTCTTGGGGATCTTCAATGCTGCAAAAAATGTTTTGGTACCCTTCCCCAGATCTGTGCCTCGATACAACCCTGTCTCGGAGCTCTATCGAGAATTCCTTCGACCTCAAGGTTTGTTTTTTGCTTATATAGACAGGTGTTTGCCTTTCCAAATCATGTACAATCAATTGAATTTACCACAGGTGGACTCCAGTCAAGTTGCAGAAATGTCTCAAGGATGATCAATGGAAACAGAATGCACCTGAGCTCAATTTCGAGTCTCATAGCAAAGGGTCTGAATACATATGTAAGTAAGGTAATTCAGTTCTTTTTTTGGCATGAATTTTAAAAAATCTGTTTTTGCTTGTCATTATGGGTATTGCATGTAGATTGATGAGGATTTAAAAAATATTTTTCATACATTTTAAAATAAGGCTGTAACGTAACAAAATGTGGAAAAAGTGAAGGGTCTGAATACTTTTCCGAATGCACTGTACATTTACAGAAAAAAGTGTTACCATAGTGAGAAGTTATTCTACATGACACATATTGTTTTGTGCAATAACAACAGCATCAATGTAACAGTTCAACTTTAGTCCGTCCCCTCGCCCCGACCCGGGCGCGAACCAGGGACCCTCTGCACACATCAACAACAGTCACCCACGAAGCATCGCTCCACAAAAGCCYCGGCCCTTGCAGAGCAAGGGMAACCACTACCTCAAGGMCTCAAAGCGAGTGACGTCACCAATTGAAACGCTATTAGCGCGCACCACCGCTAACTAGCTAGCCATTTCACATCGGTTACATGGACAGCAAAGAGTTTCTTATTTAAACCTTTATGCTTTTCTGTACAATATTTGTTTGCGGTCTGCAGTCCATGCAGAAAAAAGTAGTAGCGTGTGGCTAAACTTCTCAGCTGTTTCTGGTTCAACCAATCATTAGGTAGTTTTTGTTTGACCCACACGAACATGACCAAAGCATGACTGAAACAGGAATACATTTCCCCTGGATATTTACAAATAAATGTGATATTTGAGGCTCTCTGTCACTAAGTGATTGTACAATGTACACCTGGGTTGGGCTCAATTTGAATTGAAGACATTCATTTCAGGAAGTAAACTGAAATTCCAATTCAATGATTGAAAAAACGGCATCTATTTTCCATACACTGAAAAGGAGAATCTATTTGTCAAAAGAACATATATATATAMATATATATWTWTWTTTTAAATTCAAATCCCTTCCTMAATTGACMGACTTAAATTCAAATTGAYCCCAACCCTGTTGTGTGTTCTTCACCACGCTGTCTGTGTGGGTGGAACTTGAAGCWTTTKACCTTCTCCACTGCGGTCCCATTTTGGGTGGCGGTGATGGAAGTAGGAAGGTTTGTGGGGAATTATTTTATTATAAATTCAGGGTTAGTTAAGATAATATAGTGGTATAGATAGGTCGTAACGGGCCTCACATTCCAGTACAGTAGGTGGTGGTGTATGCTCCTGGCAGTTGGTTGCGATTCGCCAATAAAACAAAGAAGAAAAAGAAAACAGAACTGAAAAGCCTTCATGTTGTTCTTATTTTTACGTTTATTAACAAACACCCTYGAACTCAAAATCAGCATCGCATACCCTAGGTAATCTTTAATTCGCGTTGGAAACAGGACTTGGTTGATAGATGTTATCTAGGTGACGCTAAATGTTAACTGCTAATGTTAGCCAACAATGGATAACTGTATGGTTTTTCACACTCAAATAGCCTCCATCATGGAGGTGCTAGCGAATGCAGCCGTGGCAGATATATGTAAACTCGTCGATGACGACTATGCAGTGTTTCGTTTGGAAATAACTCAAAGCCAGAAAGAAAACAGAGCATTGCGGAGGAAACTACTGGAACTAAAGGTGGCACGAGAGCGCGCAGAGAGGACAATGCGAGAGCGCGTCCTCGGCAGTCGWCCTAGTAGTGTCAAAATCCTCGACCGGTACAGAGTAATGGCAAGAGGTAAATGTTGCAGGAGACTGCGAGGCCTGTCGCCCCGTTTCCCCTCTGCGCATGTGTGGCTTTAGATGCGTTTACCACAATGGGTATTGGTCAGTTTTTGGATTGTATGCAATAATTCCCCTGATTACTTAGCTATCTTGCACATGGACACAATATCATATTCTAACCAGATTCTTGATTTACTGAATTTCCTATTATTTACTCAGTGAAAACAATGTGTTGCATGGAACATAATACATCAATCAATAAATAGTATTTCAGGAAGTTATGAGAGATATTAACTTACATCCTTACAAATTCTAGACAGTGTCAAAACTGTCAATAGTGTATATTATAGCGTTCAGTATTGACAGTACCTAACCTAACCACCTCTTTTCCCCCAATCACTCTCTCAGCTGAAGGACATCTCACTGGAGGCTACAGGAGCTTTGTGAAGCCAGCYGGACACAATACATGGAGAGATGACCAACCAATCACTGTTGATGAGGGGAGTGGAACCTCAACCCAGCATGTTATCATGATAGAGGTTAGTGTAATAGTGTTGCATAAAAAAATTGTTACTTTGTAAATCAAATGTGGCCTCTTTATTTCAGAAAGGCTCCCCTCAGCTATTCACTTTCTTACATGTACATCCTTATTTATCTGCCATAGGGGAGCTTGTGAGACTTCCCATTGACATTGATATCCAATTCAACTCATGTACCACTAATAACCTCCCCTCTTGTGTCAGTCTGCAGAGGCTGCAGGTCCTGTGGTCAAGCTGGAGAGGTCTGAAGGACAGGAGGACCCWCGGCACAGCAGAGACATCCAGGCTGGTGCAGCGTCTGGAGTGGCACCCCCTGTAGCCACAGAAGACCTATCCACTGCCGCTGCGCTCCAGTCCAGGAACCGACGCAGCATCACAGTGGTCAGTCAAATGCCGTTCTCAAGTCAGAGATAGACACCAAGACTGTAACACACAGGGTCTTACACACACTATCTGAATACAGATCAGATCCAGAMAGACTAGGGCCACCGGTCTGTCCTCCTGATCCTGGCTTGGTGTACTTACTGTTATTTCGCCAGAGCCAGAGTATGGTTTATTCCCATGGAGATGGTGATGCGTTAGACACTGGCGGGGATGATCTGTTTTGTTCTTACGCTTCAGAGATGGTCCCTGGAAACATATCCTTGGGTTWAGAGAGACCGACTGATCTGTCTAGAGGGGACTGGAACTGGTAAATTTCTGTATGGACCTCGCTTTGTGCACAGGGGCATTGTCATGCTGAAACAGGAAAGGGTCTTTCCCAAACTGTTGCCACAAAGTTGGAAGCACAGAATCGTCTAGAATGTAATTGTGTGCTGTAGCATTAAGATGTCCCTTCACTGAAACTAAGGGGCCTAGCCCGAACCATGAAAAACAGCCCCAGACCATTATTCCTCCTCCACCAAACTTTACAGTTGGCACTATGCATTCGGGCAGGTAGCATTCTCCTGGCATCCGCCAAACCCAGATTCGTCCGTCGGACTGCCAGATGGTGAAGCGTGATTCGTCACTCTAGAGACGCGTTACCACTACTCCAGAGTCCAATGGCGGCSAGCTTTATACCACTCCAGCCGACGCTTGGGATTGCGCATGGTGATCTTAGGCTTGTTTGCMGCTGCTGGGCCATGGAAACCCATTTCCCGTCAAACAGTTCTTGTGTTGACGTTGCTTTTAGAGGCAGTTTGGAACTGGGTAGTGAGTGTTGCAACTCAATGAGCCGTTGTTTCTTCTAAATGTTTCAACTTCACAATAACAGCACTCACAGTTGACCGGGCAGCTCTTATGTAGGTGTCATAARCAGCCATAAAATAATGCAATACATGTCACAACAGGTTTAAATATGTGTTATGACCAAATTATTACAGGTTATGACTGTCATAACGTGTTGACGCTGGGTGTCAAGTAAAYTGTTCCTAAAAATCCTTCTATAACCTGTTTCCTCCCCTTCATCTACAATGATTGAAGTGGATTTAACAAGTGACATCAATCAGGGATCATAGCGTTCACCTGCATTCACTTGGTCAATTTATGTCATGGAAAGAGCAGGTGTTCATAATGTTTTGTATAAAGCCTGAAAGTCTGTTTCATGTTGTGTTTGTGCTGTGTARCTGATGTTCGCAAATTTTCCAAAGACACTTAATGAGAAAATGAATGCAGTTTATTAACTTCAGGCAGAATTTTTGTTGAGACATGACGAGTATGTGTGGTTTTCATATGGTGTATTTAAAACTTGTTTATGTTCAATAAACACAGTGGGAACTTTTCATTCGAAGACTMTGATTGAGATTCTCTTTAGCATACGTCACATCTGATCTCACCCTATTCTGCATACACACAACAGTGCTTTTTCACCAATATACACTTAGTGCACAAAACATTAGGAACACCTGCTATTTCCATGACATAGACTGACTAGGTGAAAGCTATGATCTCTTATTGATGTCACCTATTAAATCCACTTCAATCGGTGTAAATGAAGGGGAAGAGACAGGTTAAAGAAGGACTTTCAAGCATTGAGACATGGATTGTGTATATGTGAATGGGKAAGACAAAATATTTAAGTGCCTTTGAACGGGTATGGTAGTAGTTGCCAGGCGCACCCGATTTGAATGTGTCAAGAACTGCAAGGCTGTTGGGTTTTTCACGCTCAATAGTTTCCCGCGTGTATCTAGAATGGTCCCCCACCCAAAGGACATCCAGCCAACTTGACACAACTGTGGGAATCATTGGAGTCAACATGGGCCAGCATCCCTGTGGAACACTTCCGACACCTTGTAGAGTCCATGCCCCAATGAATTTTATTCTAAAGATGTTCCTAATGGTTTGTACACTCAGTGAACACTCAACAAACATACCTACTGGGCGTGTCAGAGTTTTTTGTCAGGTTTGTCTGATGATTACTTGACTTATCATAGCTGACTTGTTTTTACCCACAACATCATATTTATATCCACCATGATGTGTGTTTTATCTGTGTGTACGTACCTGAGGGAGTACGTAATCTGTATCACCTGTCTCTTCCAGGAGGAGGAGGATCCAGAGGTGCTGCTGATAAAGGTGGAGGGGTATGAGGAGGGTCTGGGGAACCCTGYMGGGACCATGGTCATGGAGGACAACCAGACTACACCTCCTGAATGCACAGAGSAASCAGCTGAGCAGCACAGGACCACACACAGTCTCAGTGAGGTGTGTCCACTGTGAACTACTGTCTGGATGGTTTRWGTTCAGGGCCCGTATCCACAAAGCCTCTCAGTGCTGATCTAGGATCAGTTTAGKATTTTAGATCATAATGAATAACATTATATTTAAAGAGCAACACTCCTACTCTGAGACTCTTTGTGGATATGGGCCCAGGRCTTGACCATGCCTTTGAATTATAAAACTATTAAAGAGTGTCAAGTGATCAAATCAACTAACATGTTTGCATAYTACTCATAGCAGTCCCTCATTGCCCAATCAYAAGATTCTTCATAGCAGGTTGCTCATATCAGATTTCTTGATCCAACATCCTCTCACTCTGTATCTCTTACAGTCAGTAGACATGGAGGATGGGAAGCCTGATCTGCTGCTGGTCAAAGAGGAGACYATAGAAGATGGACCAGAGAGCATTGATCTGCTGAGTGGAATAAAGATGGGGGAGCAAGGTAAAGGAGAAATACATATAGCCTACARACAGTAATAAATCTTCAATGTGAATAGTGATGCACATGGCTATAATTGATTTTCTTCATTCATAAAGTAAAATAAATACAACTTATGTTTACATAGAAAACCACACATTATAATGTATGAACTTGACCAGGTAGAGTTCTCTACCATGTTTGTAAAGTCTATTTTGTAACCTCTTCCTACAGGTGGTTGGCTGGAGGCTAACAGAGACTGGGTGGCCATCTTGGATTCCCAGACCCAGACGGGTGCAGCCAWGGGCCCAGGGAACAACATCACTGAGCAGGCGAGGACTAGAGGCAACATGGTGGAGGTCAGTGGTTGGGACAGCATCTTCAACTCTTGGCTGGGGAATAAAACTGTTAACCACAACCAGAAACAGACAATGGAACACAAAACAACATCCAAACTTAGTTTCTATGACAGCAGACTGGCTGAGACCAGGGCGAGGCATAGAATTGGTCTGCGGGGATGGGGAGGTGTCCGTATGCGGCGGAAGAGAACAGACAGACTCCGCTAGCGATGCTCCGTCCTGCTCCTATAGTTGTGATTCAGAGAGACTGATGGTGCCTCAGGTTAACCCACTAACAGCTGCTGCCTTCAGCCTGCCTTCTATAGGATCTATCAACTGGAACATGGACCCTGCAACAACACAGACACTACCTGYCCTTCATCTTCCTCACAGTCTTCGTTTGTTAWACCAGACCTCAGACAATGCTAGTGCCTCAACACTAAATGGCTACACAAGCCCATTGACAAATGACAGTAGTAGAGATGYAATCAGTAAAGTTGGCAGTGCCAAAGAGAAGCGCTTCTCGTGTTCGTTCTGTGGGAAAGCCTTCCGTTTCCCCAAACAGGTGGAGATCCACCAGTGGATGTACATGGAGGAGAAACCATTCGGCTGCCACCTGTGCCAGGCCAGTTTCTCATCCAGCCTGTAGAGGCACTAGAGGGTCCACATGGGAGAAATCCTACAGCTGCCACCAGTGTGAATCAAATCAACATTTTTTATAAAGCCCTTTTTACATCAGCAGATGTCATTAAGTGCTTATACAGAAACCCAGCCTAAAACCCCAAACAGCAAGCAATGCAGATGTCGAAGCACGGTGGCTCTGGAAAAACTCCCTGGAAAGGCAGGAACCTAGGAAGAAACCTAGAGAGGAACGGGGCCTGAAGAGTGGCCAGTCCTCTTCTGGCTGTGCCAGGTGGAGATTATAAGAGTACACGGCCATTAAGGCCAGATCGTTCTTTAAGATGTTCAAAAGTTCATAGATGACCAGCAGGGTCAAATAATAATCACAGTGGTTGTAGAGGGTGCAAAACAGGTCAGCGCCTCAGGATAAAATGTCAGTTGACTTTTCATAGCCAAGCATTCAGAGGTCGAGACTAGAGGTCGAGACTAGAGGTCGAGACTAGAGGTCGAGACTAGAGGTCGAGACTAGAGGTCGACCGATTATGATTTTTCAACGCCGATACCGATACGATTATTGGAGGACCAAATAAAAAGCCGATATCGGCCAATTTTTAAAATATTTTTATTTGTAATAATGACAATTACAACAATACTGAATGAACACTTTTCTTTTACCTTATTATAATACATCAATAAAATCWATTTAGCCTCAAATAAATAATGAAACATGTTCAATTTGGTTTAAATAATGCAAAAACAAAGTGTTGGAGAAGAAAGTAAAAGTGCAATATGTGCCATGTAAAAAAGCTAACGTTTAAGTTCCTTGCTCAGAACATGGAAACATATGAAAGCTGGTGGGTCTTTTAACATGAGTCTTCAATATTCCCAGGTAAGAAGTTTTAGGTTGTAGTTATTATAGGAATATATGGACTATTTCTCTCTATACCATTTGTATTTCATATACTTTGACTATTGGATGTGCTTATAGGCACTTGTTATTGCAGTGTAACAGTATAGCTTCCGTCTCTCTCCTCGCCCTACCTGGGCTCGAACCAGGAACACATCGACAACAGCCATCCTCGAAGCATCGTTACCCATTGCTCACAAAAGCGCGGCCTTGCAGGCATGAGAGGACTACTCTACAGTTCAGAGCGAGTGCGTCACCGATTGAACTATTAGCGGCGCACCCCTAACTAGCTAGCCATTTCACATGGTTACACCAGCCTAATCTCGGGAGTTGATAGGCTTGATCATATAAACAGCTCAATGCTTGAAGCATTGTGAAGAGCTGCTGGCAAACACACGAAAGTGCTGTTGATGAATGTTACGAGCCTGCTGCTGCCCTACCATCGCTCAGTCAGACTGCTCTATCAAATCATAACTTAATTTTAACATAATATACACAGAAATACGAGCCTTTGGTCCTTGATATGGTCGATCCGGAACTATCATTTCGAAACAAAACGTTTTTTCTTTCAGTGAAATACGGAACCGTTCCGTATTTTATCTAACGGGTGGCATCCCTAAGTCTAAATATTGCTGTTACATTGTTACAACTTCAGTGTTATTCATATTATGTACAATTCTGGCAAATTAATTACGGTCTTTGTTAGGATAAATGGACTTCACACAGTTCGCAACGAGCCAGCGGGCCCAAACTGTTGCATATCCCTGACTGCTTGCACGGAAAGCAAGAGAAGTGACACAATTTCCCTAATTATAAGAAATTCATGTTAGCAGGCAATATTAACTAAATATGCAGGTTTAAAAATATATACTTGTGTATTGATTTTAAAGAAAGGCATTGATGATTATGGTTAGTTTTGGCGAAGTCATCGCAATCATCACCCGTTTGGCGAAGTAGGCTGTGGTTTGATGAGAAATTAACAGGCACCGCATCATTTATATGCAACGCAGGACACGCTAGATAAACTAGTAATATCAACCATGTGTAGTTAACTATGATTATGTTAAGATTGATTGTTTTTTATAAGATAAGTTTAATGCTAGCTCGCAACTTACCTTGGCTTCTTGCTGCCATCGCGTAACAGGTCAAAAATCGGTCGTTCTGCCCTGAACAAGGCGTTTTAACCACGTTCTAGGCTTCATTGAAAATAAGAATGTGTTTTTAACTGACTTGCCTAGTTAAATAAAGGTGTAAAAAAAAAATGCGCGAGAGGGTCGAAAACAGAAGTTCCGGGACAAGTTAGCACGTCCGGTGAACAGGTCAGGGTTCCATAGCRACAGGCAAAAGAGCAGAAACTGGTGTTGTAGGACGACCGGGTGCTGGGGAAGGCGACTGCCAGGAGTCATCAGGCGAGGTGGTCCTGAGGCATGGGAGAATTAGAGGGAGCATACTTTAAGTTCACACAGGACGAAATAAGACAGAAGAATTTCACCAGACAGACTGACCCTAGCCCCCCGGCACAGACTATTGCAGCATAGATACTGGAGGCTGAGACGGGGGGGTGGGGATAAAACCCCACCCACTTTGCCAAAGGACAACCCCCACACCACTAGAGGGATATCAACAGACCACCAACTTACTACCCTGACACAAATGCTGAGTATAGCCCACAAAGATCTCTTCCACCGCAGAGGGGGGCGCAAAACCGGACAGAAAGATCACGTCAGTGACTCAACCCACTCAAGTGACGCACCCCTCCTAGGGATGGCATGGAAGAGCACTAGTAAGCCAGTGACTCAGCCCRTGTAATACGGTCAGAGGCAGAGAATCCCAGTGGAGAGAGGGGAGCCGGGCAGGCAGAGACAGCAAGGGCGGTTCGTCYCTRCAGWGCCTTGCCGTTCACCTTCGCTCCCCTGGGCCAGACTACACTCAATCATAMGACCRACTGWAGAGATGAGTCTTCAGTAAAGACTTAAAGGTCGAGACAGAGTCTGCGTCTCTCTCAGGGATAAGCAGACCGTTCAATACAATTGTAGCTCTATAGAAAGCCCTGCCTCCAGCTGTTTGCTGAGAAATTATAGGGACAATAAGGAGGTCTGCGTCTTGTGACTGTAGCAAATGTGTAGGTATTTATGGCAGGACCAAATCAGCGAGAGTTGTAGGAGCAAGTCTATATAATGCTTTGTAGGTTTACAGTAAAAACTTGATATCAGCCCTAGCCTTAACAGGAAGCCAGTGTAGAGAGGCGAGRACTGGAGTAATATGATCAAATTGTTTGGTTATAGTCAAGATACTAGCAGCTGCATTTCACTGAAGTTTATTTAGTGCTTTATCCTGGTAGCCAGAGAGTAGAGCATTGCAGTAGTCTAATCTAGAAMTGACAAAACATGGATTAGCTATCTGCATAATATTTGGACAAAAGGTTTCTGATTTTTGCAATGTCACGAAGATGGGAAAAAAGTTGCCCATGAAATATTCTTGATATGTTTGTCAAAAGAGATCAGAGTCCAGAGTAACGCTGAGATCCTTCAGTTTTATTTGAGACGACTGTACAACCATCCAGATGAATTGTCAGATCAAACAGCAGATCTCTTTGTTTCTTAGGACCTAGAACATTGTCAGAGTTTCAAAGTAAAACATTTGCCGTCATCCACCTCCTTATGTCTCCAACACAGGTCCAGGGTAGGACATTTTGGGGCTACACCATGTTTATTAATTGAAATGTACAGCTGTGTGTTGTCCVCATAGTGGTGAAAGTTGACATTGTGTTTCCGAATGACATCACCAAGACGTAGAATATATAGTGAAAACAATAGTGGTCCTGAAACGAAACCTTGNTGAAAACAATAGTGGTCCTGAAACGAAACCTTGAGGAACACCGAAACTTACAATTGATTTGTCAGAGGACAAACCATCCACAGAGACAAATTGATATCTTTCTGACAGATAAGATCTAAACCAAGGAAGAACAATTTCCAATCTCTCCAAAAGAATGTGGTGATCGATGGTGTCAAAAGCGGCACTGAGGTCTAGGAGCARGAAGACAGATACAGAGCCTTGGTCTGACGCCATTAAAAGGTAATTTTCCACCTTCACAAGTGCAGTCTCAGTACTAATATGRGGTCTAAAATAAGACTGGAGCGTTTCGACTGGGGGGTCAAGGTTCGGCTTTTTCAGGACGGGCTTTATTACTGCCACTTTTAGTGAGTTTGGTGAACATCCGGAGGATAGGGAGACTTTTTTATTATGTTCAACATTGGGGGGCCAAGCACAGGAAGGAGCTCTTTCAGTAGTTTAGTTGGAATAGAGTCCAGTAGGCAGTTGGAAGGTTTACATTTTGCAGARGCTCTTATACAGAGCGACTTACAAGAGCAGTTAGGGTTAACCTCTATGGGATCGGTGTCCTTATACCGGGACGGTTGAGCTAAKGTGCGCTTATGGGATTAGTAAGGCGTTGTAAGTAACAGCAAACTTTCCAGGACATAGACATGTCTTATATGAGCAGAAAGCTTACGTTCTTGTTAATCTAACTGCACTGTCCAATTTACAGTWGCTATTACAGTGAAAAAATAGCATGCTATTGTTTGAAGAGACAGCGCAACAAAAAACTTTTATCACGGKAACTGGTTTGATACAGTCACCTCTGAAGGTAAATAACGTACTTACATTAAGTAACCTTGCTCTGATTTGTCATCCTGAGGGTCCCAGAGATTAAATATAGCATAGTTTTGTTTGATAAAATCAAGTTACATATTCAAATGAATGTAGGAACTGGGTTCTACAGTTTGAACCCCTGCTGTCTCTGGCTCCACACCCACCCCGCCCGGCCATCTAGATGTTTGAAAGTTAGTGCATAAGCTAATGATCCATCATGTATGACATTCCTGGGAGTGTGTAAACTTAAATTTTGTTTTACCATATAATTTTTGTATGTTCTCTATACTTATGTACTTGAAAATGTATCAGTTGACCAATTTTGCACATTTGGGCAGACTTTATACAAAATATTGTCCAGTGCTCCACTGGCTCAATCTGAAACTTTGCGCACACACTGCTGCCATCTATTGGTAAAAATCTAAATTGCGCCTAAATTGCACTATAATGTCCTTTCTCTTGCATTTCAAAGATGACAGAACCRCAAAAAATGTGAAACCGCTAAATTCCACAAACTTCAGTGTTTCCTTTCATATCAAGCATATGCATATCKWTGTTTCAGGTCCTGAGCTACAGGCAGTTAGATTTGGATGTCATTTTAGGCGAAAATGTAAAAAAAAGGGTCCAATCCTTAAGAGGTTGTTAAGTGCCTTCCTCATCGACAGATTTTTCACCTAGTTATCTTGAGATTTGAACCGGCAACCTCTTGGTTACTTGCCCAACGCTCTTAACCGCTAGACTATCTGCCGTGAGGCCATTAATCTTTTCGTGAATGTGTCAGGAGATACAGGATAAAAAACTTGAGTGTCTCCGTTGGTCATAGGTCCTGGCAGTTCTGTGCAGATTCAGGACAACTGAGTTTCGGAGAAATATGCAGATTCAAAGAGGAGTGCTTAATTTGCTTTCTAATGATCATGATCTTTTTTGTTGAAGTTCATGAATTCATCACTGCTGAAGTGAAGGCCATCCTCTCTCGGGGAATTATGTTTTTTAGTTAGCTTTGCGACAGTATCAAAAATAAATGTTGGATTGTTTTTATTCTTCTCAATTAGAAGGGGCTTTTTAGTGGCYCAGCGGTCTAAGGCACTGCATCTGTGCTAGAGTCATCATTACAGACCCTGGTTCGATTCCAAGCTGTWTCACAACCGGCCGTGATTGGGAGTCCCATAGGGCAGCACACAATTGTCCCAGCATCGTCCAGGTTAGGGTTTGGCCGGGGTAGGCCCTCATTGTAAATAAGAATTTGTTCTTAACTGACTTGCCTAGTTAAATTAAAAAAATAGTGGAAAAGTAGGCTGATCGAGCAGCAGTGAGGGCTCTCCGATACTCCACTGTACTGTCTTTCCAAGCTAGTCTGAAGAGTTCCAGTTTAGTGGAGCGCCTTTTCTGTGTACCAGGGAGCTAATTTCTTGTGACAATTTTTTAAAATTTATAGCGGTGTGATTGCATCTAGGGTATTACATAAGTTTACATTTAGATCCCTGGTTAGGTGGTTAATTGATTTTTGTACTCCAACGTCCTTGGGTAGGTGGATGGAGTCTGGAAGGGCATCTAGGAATCTTTGGGTTGTCCAATAATTTATAGCGTGGCTTTTGATAATAGTTGGTTGGGGTCGGAGCAGATTATTTGTTGCGATTGCAAATGGTGGTCCGATTAGTACAGATTATGAGGAAAAACATTTAGATCCACAATATTTATTCCTCGGGACAAAACTGAATCCGGAGACATATTGGACAAACCCAATTGAGTCGATGATGGCTCCGAAAGCCTTTTGGAGTGGGTCTGTGTGAATATTGAAGTCACCAAAAATGTGAATATTATCCGCTGTGACTACAATGTCCAATAGGAATTCAGTYAGGAACGCTGTATCTCCCACCAGCAGCAGATGAAGATGCACCTGAAGAGCCACATGGGAGAGAGGCCGTTCGCCTGTATACACTGCGGATACACCAGCAGAAAATGCACACYGCCCTTGAATAGAGTATGTGTGACATGTAATGTAGTACTAGTTAGCTTGTTTGTATTTAATTCTGTTGGTTTTGGATGTAGTAGGGAACTGGATAAGGTGAACTGAGGAAAGAATGAGTATGATGAGACAGAGTAGATGATATGTAATGATTGGCGTGATGGTGTCTGTAAAAATGCTATAGTGAACAAAAATATAAACGCAACATGTAAAATATTTCATGAGCTGAAATAAAAGATCCCCAAAATGTTCAATACACACAAAAATATTATTTCTCTCCAATTTTGTGCACAAATTTGTTTTACTAACAATCCCTGTTAGTGAGCATTTCTCATTTGCTAAGATAATTAATCCACCTGAGAGGTTTTGCATATCAAGAAGCTGATTAAACAACATGATCATTACATAGGTGCACCTTGTGCTTTGGACAATAAAAGGCCACTAAAATGTGCAGTTTTGTCATACAATACAATGCCACAGATGCTTGCAGTTGGCATGCTGACTGCAAGAATGTCCACCACAGCTGTTGCCAGATAATTTATTGTTAATTTCTCTACCATAAACCGCCTCCAACGTCGTTTTAGGGAGTTTGGCATTACGTCCAACCGGCCTCACAACCGCAGACCACGTGTATGGCGTCGTGTGGGCGAGCGATTTGCTGATGTCAACGTTGTGAACAGAGTTCCCCATGGTGTGGTTATGGTATGGGCAGGCATATGCTACGGAAAACAAACACAATTGCATTTTATTGATGGAAATTTGAATGCACAGAGATACCATGATGAGATCCTGAGTCCCATTGTCATGACATTCATCCACCACCATCACCTCATGTTTAAGCATGATAATGCACAGCCCGATATCACAAGGATCTGTACACAATTCCTGGAAGCTGACCATTTCCCAGTTCTTCCATGGCCTGCATACACACCAGAAATGTCACCCATTGAGCATGTTTGGGATGCTCTGGATTGACATGTGCGAAACAGCGTGTTCAAGTTCCTGCCAATATCCAGCAACTTTGCACAGCCATTGTAGAGGAGTACYACAACCTTCCACAGACCACAATCAAAKGCCTGATCAACTCTATGCAAAGGAAATGTGTCGCGCTGTATGAGGCAAATGGTGATCACACCAGATACTGACTGGTTTTCTGATCCATGCCCCTACTTTTTTTAAGGTACAGTATATGTGACCATCAGATGCATTTCTGTATTCCCAGGCATTTGAAATCCATAGAGTAGGGCCTAATTTATTTCTTTACATTGACTGATTTTCTTATATGAACTGTAACTCAGTAAATCTTTTGAATTGTTGCATGATGCATTTATATTTTTGTTCAGTATATGTTCCTTTAGGATGATACTGTTTTTTTTAATAGTGAGTTGAGGATATTGCACTAATCAATGTTTACTTGACAAAGTATTGAAGGTCTTTGTAATGTCATGGTTCTCCTGTTCAGATCTGAAGGATCAGGTTAGTGGCTCRGCTCTACAGCGCTCTCTCTCTCCCGCAGAGGGGAAGAGGGGTGAAGTTGGCCGTTTTATGATGGTCATAAATTCCTTGCAGAAACTCTCTTCACTGGACATTCAGTATTGAGAGAGGATTTACTCTGTGAAACAAAGACATACTTCCCGCCGAAACTCCATCATCCAAAAGTGGGGAATGAAACAATATTTCCGTAAATCGAAGGGGTTGGAGTTGTCCGTGGGTACTCGAAGAACAATTATGTCAGATCAGTTGTGTTTAGGGATCTCATGAAAGACGGTAGAACAAAATAACTATCTCTGAATGTATATATTCCCCAGTTGTCAGGGTCACATCCAAATGTGGGGGAACTGATATGATTAAATATGAAACTATTTGTGAGAAGATGTAATGTGATGTTAGCCTTCTAAATGAGAGAATTGTTTTTAACATGAAGTCTTAACCAAGTCAGTGACCATGCCCCCGTGAGCACAGACTTTACGAAAAAAGGAGGGACTGCCCCTTTTTCCCTGAGTGCCTACATAGCACTCGTGACAAAATGTACATTAAGTCAAGAAAACGCGTTTAAATGGCTACTGCTCTATAGAACAGAGAGCATGGAGCTGGTTAAGAAAACTACAAGACTACACATTCACAGTGTGCAGCTGTATATGTAAAATAGTCTAGTAAACTCGACCGAAGACGAGAGGAGAACACTTCKCTATCAAACGACCGAATGGTACTCTGAAAGATCCATTCTGGAGAACATTTCCCTATCAAACGACCATTGGTACGTCTGATGTCTCCAGTATTACAGAGGACAAGCTACAGCCACGAAATATATTGAGTTCTGGGGAACACGACCAGAGACTTTCTGTCGACTGACTCTCCAGCAGACGGACCGGCGATTTGAATAGAGACGAGACATACAGGCGTAAATATATACAGTTGAAGTCGAAAGCTTACATACACCTTAGCCAAATACATTTAAACTCAGTTTTTCACAATTCCTGACATTTAATTCCTAAGTAAAATGTCCCTGTTTTAGGTCAGTTAGGATCCCACTTATTTTTAAGAATGTGAAATGTCAGAATAATAGTAGAGGCTTTTTATTTCTTTCATCACATTCCCAGTGGGTCAGAAGTTTTACATACATCAATTAGTATTTGGTAGTATTGCCTTTAAATTGTTTAACTTGGGTCAAACGTTTCGGGTAGCCTTCCACAAGCTTCCCACAACAAGTTGGGTGAATTTTGGCCCATTCCTCCTGGCAGAACTGGTGGAACTGAGAGTCAGGTTTCTAGGCTTCCTTGCCTCGCACACACTTTTTCAGTCCTGCCCACACATTTTCTATAGGATTGAGGTCAGGGCTTTGTGATGGCCACTCCAATATCTTGACTTTGTTTGTCCTTAAGCCATTTTGCCACAACTTTGGAAGTATGCTTGGGGTCATTTTCCATTTGGAAGACCCATTTGCGACTAAGCTTTTAACTTCCTGACTGATGTCTTGAGATGTTGCTTCAATGTATCACACATAATTTTCCTACCTCATGATGCCATCTATTTTGTGATGACATTTCTCCAAAAATGATTGCTGTTTGTCTAATGTGCAGTTGCAACCATAGTCTGGCTTTTTTATTGGTGGTTTTGGAGCAGTGGCTTCTTCCTTGCTTGAGTGGCTTTTTCAGGTTATGTCGATATAGGACTCGTTTTACTGTGGTTGTAGATACTTTTGTACCGTTTCCTCTCAGCAACTTCACAAGGTCCTTTGCTGTTGTTCTGGGAATTGAATTTGCACTTTTTTGCACCAAGTAACGTTAATCTCTAGGAGCAGAACGCGTCTCCCTTCCTGAGCGGTATGATGGTGTTGTTTATACTTGCGTACTATTGTTTGTACAGGATGAACGTGGTACCTTCAGGCATTTGGAAATTGCTCCCAAGGATGAACTAGACTTGTTGAGGTCTACAATTTTTTTTTCTGAGGTCTTGGTTTGATTTATTTTGATTTTCCCAATGATGTCAAGCAAGAGCCACTGAGTTTGAAGGTAGGCCTTGAAATACATCCACAGGTACACCTCCCCAATTGATTCAAATGATGTCAATTAGCCTATCAGAAGCTTATAAAGCCATGACAAAAATTTTCTGGAATTTTCCAAGCTGTTTGACAGGCAGTCAACTTCTGACCCACTGGAATTGTGATACAGTGAATTATAAGTAAAATAATCTGTCTGTAAACAATTGTTGGGAAAATGACTTGTCATGCACAACGTAGATGTCCTAACCGACTTGCCAAAACTATAGTTTGTTAACAAGACATTTGTGGAGTGGTTGAAAAACGAGTTTTAACGACTTCAACCTAAGTGTATGTAAACTTCCGACTTCAACTGTAAATTGCAATTCCTTTRGAATGAGCAGCTATTCATGTGCAAGGTATTAGCATTTCAATTTGCATAGTTATCAGCTGTGTGTAGGATAGTAAAGTCCTCCCTCTCTTTCTCACATGCCCTCCCTTTAAATTTTGTGTAACAAGCCGTCATATCGATTTAGTCCACTAGGGACTTTCCATTGCATCATGTCCAAACCAATGTATAACCTYTCCTGTGTGTGTGCTTATGTAATTCTGTGTTATTATTTAGTTAGTTAGTAAATAAATAATTAAGCCAATCTATATATCGCTGATTCATAATTTATGCTAGGGTTCGTGCAGATATCCAAGAGTTTGCGACATTCAGAATGAGACTGATAGAAGGTAAACAATTAATTAATGACTGATTGATGACTGAAATGTAAGAGATATTTATATTTTTCAGAGTTAATTCGGAAAATGGTAACTCGTTAAATAAACTTTTTCCGTGGTATCCCCAAGTTTGCTAATGAGTTAATTGTTACTGGATTAATTTAATCATCATAATTAAACATTGTTAATCGATTTGATAAAACAATCGTCATCACATTAATGATAGCCAAGACACGACAGTAATGTAATGTTTAACCTTTTCCAAAGTATTCAAAAATGTATTTTAACCAAGCGAGGGTACCAGATTTACAGAAAAATGTAGTGTTACCAAAGTGAGAAGTTATTCTTCTTGTCACGTATCATTTTGTGCAATAAAAGTACTGTACTTCACGGAATGTGAATATATGACCATTTTATTGAAATTCAATACAAAATTGACTCTGTGCTGACTGACTTGGTTATTTTTGTATCATTACAGGGACTGAGTTTCACTTGTCTAAGTCGAACCAAAACAATATACTTAATTGTTGAATCAACACATACAGTATGGACATTTTTTAAATAAACTCCAATGGCTCCATATTAMGTACTTGAATCACAGTGTTGGAGATGCACTTGACTGGTTATCAATATTGATGTGTCTGTGTACAGCAAATTATTTCTTATATAAACCTATATGCTTTTCGGTTCAATTTGTGTTTACAGTCTGCCGTCCATGAGGAACTGCTGATATCCGGTGTTGCTGGCGGGAGAGACTGGACCTCTGAAGCGGCCGGTCACAAACCCTGGCCCCGGATCAGAACCCTGGATCAGGAGCCATCGCTCTTCTTTCCCGAGTCAGAACCAGGACCGAACCGCGAGGAACAGAGACCCCARCACCACACAGAACACAACCAGTGGACAGGTGGACTGAACAACCTCAGTCCTGGTGGTCATCAGAGAGACAGAGGCTCCAGTCTGCAGCCCAGACCCTTCTCTTCACAGCCTCAGTGCAGTGATGAAGCAGGGCCTGGGGCTGATAGAGAGAGATCCTCCTGTTCCTATGAAACAAACACCACCGTATCCATGATGAACAAAGCAGGTCACCCTGYGCTTCAGCCTTCACAGAGAGTGGTGGGAGACACCCCTGGTGGGAGTCTATCAGGAAGTCTGTCTTCTCCTTCAGGGTCWCATCTAATTCCTGATGATTGGGTTCATAGAAAGCCTGGGCCTGGGTCTAGCCTTCCTCAGCTACCTCATGGTTACCCCACCAATACAGACAGGGTCAGGATGGYCATTCACCACAAGAGGTACCTACCCTATAACACAGCACACAATCCCAACAACACCCAAACAATGGCTAGAGGTCAAGCAGGGAGCTCAAAGACTAACCAGCTGACTGTGGTGGCTCCTGCTTCTAGCTACTCTGGTGTCATTGGGTCACAACGTGGGAAGCCGAACATTAGGACCGACGCTGACAAGCCGTATGCCTGCCCCACATGTGGGAAGTGCTTTGCTGAGGCGAACTATGTGAAGATCCACCAGAGGGTCCACACAGGGGAGAAACCCTTCAGCTGCACCCAGTGTCACATGCGCTTCGCAGAGGCTGGCACCCTGAAGAGGCACCAGAGGGTCCACACAGGGGAGAAACCCTACAGCTGCCCTCAGTGTGAGAAGAGGTTCTCACACCAGCATCATCTGAAGAGGCACCTGAAGGTCCACACATGACAAAGGCCATTCACCTTCTCTGATGGTTTCAGAGAGGAACTACCTCAGGATACACCAGCAGAAAAACCATTACACTTCATAACATAAGAGGTAACCATTCCATCCTCAGGGTACACATTGTCTCCCCATCATTGGTGTTTGTGCGGTGACATGCTGCCAACCTTCATTTTCTCTCATTAGCTTTAGTCCTGCCCTCTAACCTTTTTTTGCCTTAGATCTGTTCTTCCTCCAAGCTAGCCCTTATGTATTTCTCGCTCACATTCACATTTAGTAGTTCTGTCCTTTTGCCCACCTAACCATGCATGTACTCTTTGAGGTTGTCCCTTTCCTTGAGTTCCTTTTATTTGTGTGTACAGAACATGATTCCTTTCTCATCTTTATCTACCCTCTTATCTTCCTACTTCATGCTGCTCATTGGTTAGCTGTCACAGTGGAGGCCCCCACTCGGCCCACCCCCAAGCCCTGCAGCAAAAGCTCTGAATAGGCTCAGTCAGCTGGACAAGATCCATAGAGCCAATCAGGATGCTTCTTAATCTTCTCTCAAGACAAAGATTAATTTTCATTGCTGTCAACAGAAAAGATCCACAGATGCATTTGGAATAACGATAGGGACAGATTTCAATGATGAATATTCCTGAATAGAATATTGCATCCAGACAMTGTGTGATATATACAGTATAATGCATATATAAGTTAAAGGTTTATTACATAGTGTTGTGTAGGTTATATGACATTCACACATGCCTATTTCATTACATCTATTGAACTACTTTATTTTTTCCCAAGACACTTTTAATGAGAATTAATGCAGTTCATCAAGTTCATGCTGATTTTTAGTTGAGACATGTGGTTTTCAATGGTGTATTTAAAACTTGTTTATGTTTAATAAACACAAAATGGGACTTTCATTCTGACTMTCATTGAGACTCTTTAGTATACATCACATCTGATCTCACCTTATTCTCCATACACRAGACAYCTTTACAACCAATATACACTTACTAAATATACTTACACAAACACCTATTGWACAAATAGTTTAGTCAGGTGTGTCTGATGAATTTTGATTTGCCATAGATTACTTATTTTTTACCCACAACATATTTATGTCCACCATGATGGGTTTAACAACAATGAAGTCATTCTGTAACTACAGTATAGGACTCAAACGTAGTCAGCCTGGTCTCAGAGCAAAACATTGTTTTACTAAAATCCATGTCACTCCATTTAGCATGATATGTTTACTTTACGMTATGTTACATTACATTGGCCTACATAAATCTGGGACACTCAAATTAGTATATGTTACTTAAGGCAAAAACYAAAAGAGGGTGGATGGGTGGGCGCATAACGCAAACTTCTAGCAACCAAATGCGTGTTATCATGGACAAATGTAGCATTTTAGCAACTGCAACTACTTACTACTCTAGCTACTTTAACTACTCAGCATTTTAACAAACCCTTCCCCTTCCCCTAAACCTAACATTAACCCTTATCTTACAAAGGTACAGAGATTGTTCTGTCCACTGGTGGATCTAAATATTTTTCCTCATAATCCTGMACCCCAACCAAGGATTATCAAATGTTGCGCTATAAATTCTCGGACAACCCAAAGATTCCTAGATGCCCTTCCAGACCCCCTCCACCTACCCAAGGACGTTAGAGTACAAAAATCAGTTAACCACCTAAACGAGGATCTAAATTTAACCTTGAATAATGCCCTAGATGCATTCGCACCTCTAAAAAACAAGAAATTAGCTCCCGGAAATGGCGTTCCACCAAACTGGAAGTCTTCTGACTAGCTTGGAAAGACAGTACCATGTAATATCGGAGAGCCCTCAKTGCTGCACAATCAGCCTARTTTTCCAACCTAATTGAGGAGAATAAAGAATATATATCCATATTTTATTTTTGATACTGTCGCAAAGCTAACTAAAAAGCAGCATTCCCCAAGAAAGGATGTCCWTCACTTCAGCAGTGATGAATTCATGAACTTCTTCGACGAAAAGATCATGATCATTTGGGGGGAAATTATGGAGTCCTCTTTGAATCTGTGTATTTCTCCAAAACTCAGTTGTCCTGAGTCTGGACAGAACTACCAGGACCTAGGATCAATGTAGACACTCAAGTTTTTWAAATCCTGTATCTTTCGACACATTCACGAAAATAGTCATGGCCTCTAAACCTTCTAGCTGCCCACTGGACCCTATTCCAACTAAACTACTGAGAGAGCTACTTTCTTTGCTTGGCCCTCCTATGTTGAACATACAGTGGCTTGCGAAAGTATTCACCCCCTTGGCATTTTTCCTATTTTGTTGCCTTACAACCTGGAATTAAAATGGATTTTTGCGGGGTTTGTATCATTTGATTTACACAACATGCCTACCACTTTGAAGATGCAAAATATTTTTTGTGAAACAAACAAGACAAAAAAACTTTACTTGAGCGTGCATAACTATTCACCCCCCTCCAAAGTCAATACTTTGTAGAGCCACCTTTTGCAGCAATTACAGCTGCAAGTCTCTTATGTCTCTATAAGCTTGGCACATCTATCCACTGGGATTTTTGCCCATGTCTGGCCATTCTTCAAGGCAAAACTGCTCCAGCTCCTTCAAGTTGGATGGGTTCCAACCTGATGACTCCTGTCTTTCCCCAGTCCACCTTGTTGTGCTGCTGCTCTAGTTTCAACTGTTCTGCTTGCCGCTATGGAACCCTGACCTGTTCACTGGATGTGCTACCTTGTCCTGGATCTGCTGTTCATTRTCTCTCTCCCCCTTTGAATGCTCAGCTATGAAAAGCCAACTGACATTTACTTCTGAGGTGCTGACCTGTTTAACAAAAAATAATAAAGGTTTATATAAGTAACATTTTGCTGTACACACAAACATGACATGCTATTATAAAATGTTAACCACTGTCAAGTCCATCTCTAAGACTGTGATTCAAGTACCTAACAATATGGAGCCATTGGAGTTTATTATAAAACAAAGTCCATCTGTTGATTCAAGAATGAAATATGTTTTGGTTCGACTGAGAGAAGGGAAACTCAGTCCCTACAATGACACAAAATATAACCAGTCAGTCAACACTGAGTCCATTTTGTATTTTCAACTAAATGGTCATACACTCATAACATGAAGGACAGTACTTTTATTGCAAAAAATAATACGTCACAAGTAGATTAACTTCTCACTGTGGTAACACTACATTTATCTGTAAATCTGGTACCCTCACTTCGATAAAATGTATTTTAGAATACTTTAGTAAAGGTTCAACATTACAAAGACATTCACGACTGTCGTGACTTTACTTCTGATGACTTATTTATCTAATCAAAAAACGGTTTAATTCATTAGGATTTGGGGCACCACGAGAGCGGTTGTTTAAAGAGTTAGCATCTCCCGAATTAAACTCTAAAGGTCTTTACCTATCACATCCATAAGTCAACGTATTAATCATAACCTTGCATCATATCATCATTTTGAACAGTCGTAACCTCCACCATCTGCAAAAACCCCAGTGTTACGTATGCCTCGTGGAGGAGGGAACGCAACACCCTGCTACATCTCAACTCCCCGTGGAGTGAAAAAGTATGTGATCGTAGGTGCGGGGAAGGACGACAGAGGCAGAGAAAAATACCGTTTACAGGGAATTTATTATTCCTTGACATGGTAATGTGGGGAAAAGGGGCTGGACGGAACCAAAGCAAAGAAAGTAAAAATGAAAGAGTCTCCTCTCCTACCTTACCTGCCTTCCCACTTCTTACCTAACCTTTAGCACCACTTGGCTCGCTAACCAAAATACAGGGGGTGGTCCGCCCAGGTCTTACCTAGTGTGCATAGACAGATTAAATACTACGGGTTATGTATGCCCGCAGGCRTCTTGCCTGAACACTCCCAAGGTGCGTTCCCCTTCCCCCCTAGGAACAAATAAAACAGAATAATTTACGTGAACAATTTCAATTAACCAAAAACACTCAAATCTATTGGCATACATATACCTCTGAAGGAGCAGCTACAAAATAATATCAACAAAACMTTCACTGACCAACAACCAACACAAGACATAAAAAGCTCTCCTCCCTGGCGAAGGAAAACTGGCTTTTATCAAGCTGGAGAAGGAGTTGGTAATTGAAGAGACAGCTGTTTTGTTACAGTTTGTTACAGTTACAGGGYTCAGAGCTCCAATTAGCGATTGGGCTGACCAATCAGCTGCTTTAGGATTCCAGGAAGCCAGTTCCTGAAATACACACACATACAAACAACACAGAAACTGCGGAACGTAACACCTAGCCTTACTTATGATTCAGTACTACACAAATTGGTGTAATTATTTATTTACTAGCTAACTAAATGATAACATACAAACTTAATACATTAGGAAAAGTACCCTAGCGGACTGACACAATATGGTGGCTTTTTACAAAAGGAGAGGGAGAGAGGGAAAGAGAGAGGAAAAAGAGACACTTATCGTTGATACATTTTAGAAACTTTTCTCACAGTAATCATAAACTTTGCACACGAACCGCCACCCATTTGGAGTAAGAAATCATTAATGTATTCACGTGTCAATGCCTTGGTTCGCTGTTGGGCCTTTTCGTGGCACGCTTGTAAGGCTCTAATTGTCTAAAAGGGGTCCCCCCTTTCCTGTCTTCTACTGTTGTTCACTCTGGACGATGCTCCTTGGAAGATAGGCTAGCCAGCCGTGTCGATGGATCCCATTGGTGATGAGAGTAGTAGATACGGTGATTTGAGAAGAGTAGTAGAATGGTCCCACTTAAATTCGCTTTTCTAGATATTTGACTTCGGACAGCTAATCAGCTGTACCAGTGATTGTCTGGGAGGTGAGCTTCTTGCCTCCACCTCGTGTTGCTATTCACAGTTCAAACCACTTTGGATGTGAGRCGCAGSTCAACGCCTTTCTGGTCCAAATGTACATTTCTTTACCAWTCCTTTTATSCACTCTGGTCGACAGGGACGGTTCAGTCAGGCTGACACACTCTCTGACCTCACTCAGGGAGTGGCTACTTASTGTGCAAAGTTTATAGGAGACAAATTCTCTTATGGCTCCGAAAATCACATTCATACCTTAACAAAAATACMTTRATAATTGTTCATATACAATGTTAAGGATGGAGACATCGGACATGTAGTGTATATACTTTTCAGTTACAACATTTCCTTTTATAACACTTTTAATGACATCACAAAATATAAACCAATATGACATTAATTTTCTATAGCTCACCACTGACCATTCCCTACGTTCTCTGTCAGGAATATTTTTTCAGTATTCGCTTTAGAATGTGTTTTGGTTGTTGTTTTGTGTCTCACTGGCTGTTTCTGYCTGTGATTAACAGAGTTGTTCCCGAGTCCAGAGTTGACGGCTCCGTCCCATCCACTGACCTCCACTAAGTCATCTCTGGTCCTGGCCTGKTCAGTGATGTTATCCCCTGGGCCATTGGCTGCACCGGTATGCGTCTGGGAATCCAAGATGGCCGCCCAGTCTCCTCTATTAGCCTCCAGCCATCCACCTGCAGGAAGAGTTTAGAAAATAGACTTTACAAACAAATGGATACAAATATATATTTTTTTTGTCAATTACCTGGTCATACATTATAATGTGTTTTTGTATGTAAACATAATTATATGTATTTCTCCCTTACCTTGCTCCCCCATCTTTCTTCTACTCAGCACATTCTGATTGGTCAATGAGGGATTGCTGAGTACTATGCAAACATGTAAGTTGATTTGATTACTTGACACTCTTTAATGGTTTGATAATTCAAAGGCATGGTCCCACACTTAAGACAAAATGAATCAAGACCTGAGCCCATATCCACAAAGAGTCTCAGAATAGAAGTGCTGATCAAGGATCAGGTCCTCACCTCAGGGAGACTGTATGTGGTCCTGTGCTGCTCAGCTGGTTCCTCTGTGGGTTCAGGAGAAGTCTTAAACTGGTTGTCCTCCATTACCATGTTCCCCTCAGGGTTCCCCCGACTCTCCTCACACCCCTCTTCCTTCACGAGCAGCACCACCTCCTATTCTTGAAGAGACAGGTGATACAGATTACACAGACATACACACGCACACACAGATAATACAAACACTTTAAACATGGAGTATTTACCCATCCCCACTATGTCAACCTGGTCTCAGAGAAAAACWTATATTTTACTCKCATCCGTGCCACTCCATTTAGTTTAATATGTTACTTTACGTTAGGATTCATTACATTGGCCTACCAATCTAATAGCAGTCATACAATATAATACGTATTGTAGGACATATAGTATCTTACATCTTGATCGCACCAGCTTGCTTTGACACGTTTAGTATGCTATATTATGTTTGACTGTTTRAGTATGATATATTACGTTTGACTGCTTTAGAATGATATGCTACTTTTAGAGAGACAGTAAACCTAGGCTAGAACAGGACAGTTTAATATTTACCTTACTGAGGTGATGTAGATGGAATAAAGTCATTGTAATATTTTCTACTGTATTCTTGTTAACACACTGTTCTTTCTAAACAATTCTGCTCACAGCTTTAAAGATACTGATCATGAATAGGAGATTTGATGTGTAATGTAATAAGCAGCACCGTATTTTAAAGGACAGCGTGCATACCTTTTTCATTTAACCAAACCCTTTGAGCTAGGACCACAACCAATAAGATTTTTCTCTTCAGTGTAAATGGAAGTGGGGTGTCTTGATTTAAATGATAGAGGTATCTAGTGGCCAAAAGGCCATATTAGCAGGTGCAGCGCTATTGAGGGCTTCCACCATTTTAATGTAGTTAACTTGTTGGGACTTCCAACTTCATTAGCTGATACTTCCTGGTAACCCTGTTYGAGTCATGTCCAACCGGGTCATCGGGAGMGATCAGCCAATCATGAATAAGAKAATGTACTACTTCAAAATGGAGATTGGGRGGCAGGTAACTTAGTGGTTAGAGTGTTGGGCCAGTAACCGAAAGGTTGCTAGGTCGAATCCCCGAGCTGACAAGGTAAAAKTCTGTAATTTTGCCCCTGAACAAGGCAGTTAACCCACRGTTCCTAGGCCGTCATTGTAAATAAGAATTTGTTCTTAACTGACTTTCCTAGTTAAATAAAGGTTAAATWAAATWAAATAAAAAAATTGCCTCAATGGCACCGCCCATGCTATCACTGAAGCTATAATGGCACAGATACAAWGATGAGTCCTCTATCTCTATGATTTGTCTAGTTCCCGCTGACTTAGAACACAAATGTGGAAGAATGGYAAGGRGCCAGGCTCAAACCTACATCTTCTGAATATATACCTAGTAATGGTGTTAAAGAGTACAAATCAACTACTGAGTGTGAGATCKTGTCTCCTGTTACAACAAGTCACCAARGAGGGTGTGACATGGAGTTTGGAAGTGAGCCAGACCAGGATGAAGTACCTGCGTTGACAGGTGTGGTAGAGACTTCCAACGTTTGCCCTGAGAGGTGTATTCTGGCTTTTTGGRCAGCCTGTACATTGTTTCAAGCTGAGTAAAGGTCAAACTGGGAACTGTACATCTGTCAAAGTTTTGAGAAGTGGAATTGTTTAGCTTTTTTGTGCATCRTCCGTCCAGAGGCAGCGGGCAAACCGCGTCATGCGCTTCTGGGATTGACATGTGTAGTGCTTTGCTCTCCGAAGCAGGGTGCTACTCAAAGGAGTGATCAGTGGGGTAGCATTGAGTGTAGAGGTGGATCCAATGAAAAATAATATTCCTAGTGTTTGTGACGCCCACTGTTTGGTGAGACGTAGACCTGGTGGCAATGGCGAGACTGAGAATAGTCTGTCTTGTTGAGCTTTGACAGAGTTTATACCTGATAAGGTCAGGTTAGGTTATATTTGCTAAACTGTGTTCCAAACCCGCTATGGTGCTTTATGTGCTAACGATTCAGACATGTTGCAGCAGTGTGTAGAAAGGAGATCGCACAATGTGGGAAATGTACAGGAGGGCATAGTCAGAGGTAGTGTAAAGTTGGGATAAAGAAAGCAGTCTCCACTGTGGGGGCGRCCATGCAGCTGGGGATCCGAAGTGCCCTTTGAGAGAGGTTGAGATTGCCAGGAGTTCGAGTGGGGCAGAAAATGTCCTGTTCTGAGGCAGTGAAGAGAGTATTGGATAGCCCGAGGGTGATTGATTAGACTGGGAGCCCCCTTGTGAATAAGAGAGGGATCCAGAGAGGATGAGTTTTAGTAAGGTATGATTTCTTGTGTTTATTGCTATGCTTATTCATTGTACTGCACGGATGAAGCGTGAATCCCAGAAAATACATGTGGTAGTGGAAGTAGCYGAGACATTTTTGGGTGCAAGAGATCTACAGGGGGCTTTAAGAGAAGGGGTTCCATGCTCCCGGTCTGTTGGCCTGGAGTAGGAGGTTTGGTAGGCTAAAGTAGTGGATAAAGGTGGTGCGTTTTTTTGGTATAGTGGTGTATATGTGCAGGGTTATCAGGGACGGGTAACTCCAGTCCTTGGGGGCCGGAGTGGTGTCACTTTGCCCAATCCCAGCAAACAGCTGATTAAACTAATTGCATTCTAAACTTAAGGTAATAATTAGTTGACTATTGGAGTCATGTTTGTTAGCTGGGGCAAAAGTGTGACACCAATCAGTCCCATCCCTGGATTAGATGGTGGTTAGATTAATTCCCCTTTGGTGTGACAATGTGCAATCACACTCCGACCTGTGAAAGGCAGTAATACTTGTATAGTCTGCCGGAAACTCACACAAAGAAGTACACTGAAGTCAACAAACAATTTTCACGATAGCGTTATTATTGGAGTGTTATTTAGACGTTTATAAACACACTGGAACTTAAAATATTACTAATTTAACTGCACAGCATCACATACTTACCACAAGTAGTGTTTAATTCGCGTTGGAGACAGGATTTGGTTTAGATGTTTTCTAGGTAACGCTAGCTGCTAACGTTAGCTAACAATGGCTAACTGTATGGTTTTTCACACTCAAATAGCCTCCATTATGGAGGTGCTAGCGAATGCAGCCGTGMCAGAGATCTGTAAACTCGTAGACGACGACTATGCAGTGTTTCGTTTGGAAATAACTCAAAGCCAGAAAGAAAACATGGCATTGCGGAGGAAACTACTGGAACTGAAGGTGGCACGGGAGCGCGCAGAGAGGACAYTYCGAGAGCGCGTTCTCGCCAGTCGTCCCAGTAGTGTCAAGATCCTCGACCGATACAGAGGAATGGCAAGAGGTACATTTTGCAGAAGACCGAGGCTGTGTGGCCTGTTGCCATTCATTCATATATATAGCTGGTCAGTTTTTGGATACTATGCAATAATTCCCATGATTATTTAGCTATCTTGCACAAAGACACTGTTATTCTAACCAGATTATTGATTTACTGCATTWCCTATTATTTACTCAATTAAAACAAATGTGATTCATCGAACATAATACATCAATCAATAAATAGTATATCAATAAGTTACGAGAAGTGTTACCTTARATRCTTGCCCAAATGTAGACCGTGTCAATATTGTACAATATAGTGTTGAGCATTGACAGTAGCTAACTTAACCTCCTATTTTCCCCCAATCACACTCTCAGGTGAAGGACATCTCACTGGAGGCAACAGGAGCTTTGTGAAGCCAGCGGGACACAATACATGGAGAGATGGCCAACCAATCACTGTTGATGAGAGAAGTGGAACCTCAACCCATCATGTTATTGTGATGGAGGTTAGTGTAATAGTGMTGCATAAAAAATTACAGTTACTTTGTAAATCAAATGTGGCCTCTTTATTTCAGAAAGGCTCCKCTCAGCTATTCACTTTCTTACATGTGCATCCTCATTTARCTGCCATAGGGGAGCTTGTGAGACTTCCCTACGACATTGTTATCCAATTCAACTCATGTAGCAATAATAACCTCCTCTCTTGTGTCAGTCTGCAGATCCAGAGGCTGTAGGTCCTGGGGTCAAACAGGAGAGGTCTGGAGGAGAGGAAGACCCACGACACAGCAGAGACATCCAGACTGGAGCAGCGTCTGGAGCGCCCCCTGTAGCAACGGAGGACCCCGCCCCAGCACAGCCCAGGATCCGACACAGCATCACGGAGGTCAGTGGAARGCAGAACGCCGTCCTCAAGTCAGAGACCGACACAGAGACTTTAACTGTAACACACAGGTTCTTACACACAGGATCTGACCACAGATCAGACCCAGYMAGACTAAGGCCACTGGGCTGTCCTCCTGCTCCCGGCTCAGAATATTTACCGGTATTTCACCAGAGCCAGAGGATGGTTAATTCCCGTGGGGATGTTGATGGTGACGCATTAGACACTGGCAGTGATGATCCATCTTGTTCTTACACTACAGAGATGGATTCTGGCAAAATGCACTTGGGTTTAGAGACCCAGACTGATCTGTCTAGAGGGGACTGGAACCGGTACAGTAGTAGTGTATACTCTAAAGGGTGCCTAGATAAGAAAGGGGAGGTTATAGTGGTAGATGAGGTGAAAGTGGAGGGCGATGCTCCTCCCACATGGAATACAGATAGTCACCTAGGAGACGGACACTCACAGGGCAGAGATTTCTTAAATTACAGGGGTAGCTTAGAGACTAATCTAAATGTCGCCACCCAATCCTCTTTAGATGCGTTCAGGGGTCGTGACCCAGTGTTCACYTCGATGGCACCTTCCGATTCACACGGCCAGATCCTTTTCGATCAGGTATTGAACTCAAACGACAGGYCTAGAGCCCAGGCTCAGGGAGAAGGAGCCACATCAGGCAATAGTAAGGAGAAACGATTCCTCTGCATGTTCTGTAACAAAGGCTTCAGCTGCCCCCAGAAGGTGGAGAGGCACCAGAGGGTCCACACAGGGGAGAAACCCTTCAGCTGTACCCAGTGTGAMAAGAGGTTCTCCCGCCAGGACAACCTAAAGATGCACCAGAGGGTCCACACTGGGGAGAAACCCTTCAGCTGTACCCAGTGTCACATGCGCTTCGCCCTGGCTGGCAACCTGAAGATGCACCTGAAGGTCCACACGGGAGAACGGCCGTTCGCCTGTACGAACTGCGGGAAGAGGTTCTCAGAGAGGAGATACCTCAGGATACACCAGCAGAAAAACCATGCCACTCTATGATATAGAAAGTAACCATTCCATTCCATAGATTCTGACGTTTAGATCAAACCCTGCATTAAAGACAAAGATTAATCTATTGCCAGCAGAAAAGATCCACTGATTACTTTTGACTTACCATAGCTGACTCTTATTTACCCACAAAATAATTTATGTCCAACATGATGGGTTTAGCAACAATTAAGTTATTCAGTAACTACAGTATAGGACTCAAACGATGTGGGGATAGGTAAACTCTCCATGTTGATAGTGTGTTTATTACCTGTGTGTGCATCTATGTCTGTGTAATCTGTATCACCTCTCTCTTCCAAGAGGAGGGTCCAGAGCAATGATTCATATATTACACTAGATGACTGATAAGGGGCGCTGTTTTGAAACCGCGCCTTCATTCAAGTCTAAGAAGCAATTGTTTTTGCGTCTTTTACTTACAGTTTCTTACACCAGCTTCAAACAACTGAAAATACAATAAGTTTGGTTTTGGAAAATATATTTCACAGCGGTTTAGATGGTAGAATGATTCTCTACGCTATACTTACTTGTTTTATCAAAAACTGAAATGAGGTGAACTATTAGACATTTAAAAACCACGAAATGGCAGAGCGATTTCTGCAAAGTGCAGCTTTAAATACATGTAATTTTGTCCATGAAACATTTCATTGAAATACTGTAGAATTCCATTAATTCCTATGGAGAACTGCTCCTTCTGGGGAGTGCCAATATGGCCGACTGGTGGCTTTGAAGCCTCTCACTGGCCAATAGGTCGTTATCAATAAAATATCCCAATAAGATGCAGGGTGTTCGATTTGCCTGCTGAGGGGCAAGGAGACCCCAGCTCCTCTAAAGCCATTGACAACTGCGTGCCGTTTAAGGGATTGTTAAATAAAGGTTAACTATTTGGATGTAATATCGATCCACTCCTTGAGAGCATTGTCAGAACTACAAACGTCCATGCAAAAGAATTGCGCACATTTAGCTATATCATCAGAGTTATACAGAAGTAACGCATGCTTTTAATGATCAGAAAACATCAATTGTTCATGTAATTTCAGATATGTGAGGGTAGCCCACGATATCTCTCAATAGCGGCCACTTTTAATTGGATAATTGAGTGATATAAAAGTAATTATATCTGACAATATGAGTGGTTTAGGTTCATTTCCCATTGTTTGTGGGCTCTGCCTGCCAAGCAGCAGAAGGCACATTTACCGATGTAATTTTAGCTGATAATGTTTATTTGCAAGTTACCGGTAGACACTTTGTACAGTTGGCTAAACATAGTGGTAAGTTGACCTAATGTACATTTTTCTCCAACCAACATAGGCCTCCTAGCTAAGTTAGCTAACATTATCCCCTTTTCAACATTGTTTTTCAGAGTGTGTAATCACGATTGCTGCTGACAGACATGATAGGCTGCATTGATTGATGGACCACGTCAAATTGGCTAGCTAGCTAATAACAGATCACGTCAATATGGCTGGTTAACAAGCTAACTTTTAGGATAAACTAGATGGCTAAATCCAAATATTGTTCATTTGCATGCCATCTATAGTGATGATGACAGTAGTCCGACGACAACTTTTTCAAGACGAGGACTTGCCGATGTCAAGCCTAATCTCCTGATACAGCAAGCTACATTACGCATGTTTGCTTAGCTAGCTAGCTACATGCCAAATGGATAGGCTACCATCGCTTATCTGAAAATACAGTGCCTTCAGGAAGTATTCATACTAGAGGTGACCGACTATTGATTTTTCAACGCCGATACATACCGATTATTGGAGGACAAAAAAAGCGATACCGATTAAATCGGCCATTTAAAAAAATATATATTTTATTTGTAATAATGACAATTACAACAATACTGAATGAACACTTTTACTTTAACTTAATATAATACATCAATCAATCAATTTAGCCTCAAATAGATAATGAAACATGTTCAATTTGGTTTAAATTCTCCAACAAATGTGAGAAGAAAGTAAAGAAAGTAAAAGTGCAATATGTGCCATGTAAAAAAGCTAACGTTTAAGTTCCTTGCTCAGAACATATGAAAGCTGGTGGTTCCTTTTAACATGAGTCTTCAATATTCCCAGGTAAGAAGTTTTAGGTTGTAGTTATATAGGAGTTATAGGACTATTTCTCTCTATACATTTGTATTTCATATACCTTGACTATTGGTTGTTCTTATAGGCACTTTAGTCTTGCCAGTGTAACAGTATAGCTTCCGTCCCTCTCCTCGCCCCTACCTGGGCTCGAACAGAACGCATCGAAAACAGCCACCCTCGAAGCATCTTATCCATTGCTCCACAAATGTCCGCCCTTGCAGAGCAAGGGGAACAACTACTTCAAGGTCTCAGAGCGAGTGCCGTCACCGTTTGAAACGCTATTAGCGCGCACCCCACTAACTAGCTAGCCATTTCACATCGGTTACACCAGCCAATCTCGGGAGTTGATAGGCTTGAAGTCATAAACAGCTCAATGCTTGAAGCACAACGAAGAGCTGCTGGCAAACGCACGAAAGTGCTGTTTGAATGAATGTTTACGAGCCTGCTGCTGCCTACCACCGCTCAGTCAGACATAAATCATAGACTTAATTGTAACATAACAGACAGAAATACGACCTTAGGTCATTAATATGGTAAAATCCGTAACTATAATTTTGAAAACAAAACGTTTATTCTTTCAGTGAAATACACAGTTCTACTTTCATATTTATCTTACGGGTGGCAATCCATAAGTCTAAATATTCCTGTTGCATTGCACAACTTCGTTAATTCAAATATAAAAATCTGGAAAATTAGTTCGCAACAGCCAGGCGGCCCAAACTGTTGCATATACCCCGCCATCTGCGTGCAATGAACGCAGAGAAGTGACACAATATTCCCTAGTTTAATATTGCCTAACTGAATTTCTTTTAACTAATATGCAGGTTTAAAAATATATACTTCTGTGTATTGATTTAATAAGAAAGGCATTGATGTTTATTGTTAGGTACATTCGTGCAACGATTATGCTTTTTTCGCAAATGCGCTTTTGTTAAACATCCCCGTTTGGCGAAGTTGGCTGTCTTGTTAGAAGAAAGTCTTCACAGTTCGCAACGAGCCAGGGGCCCAAACTGCTGCATATACCCTGACTCTGTTGTACAGAACGCCCAGAGAAGTGACACATTTTCCCTAGTTAAAAGAAATTCATGTTGCAGGCAATATTAACTAAATATGCAGGTTTAAAAAATATATACTTGTGTATTGATTTTAAGACAGGCATTGATGTTATGGTTAGGTATACATGTGGCAACGACAGTGCTTTTTTCCCGAATGCGCTTGTTAAATCACCCGTTTGGCAATGATTCAATGATAAATGATTCAATGATAAATTAACAGGCACCGCATCGATTATATGCAACGCAGGACAAGCTAGATAACTAGTAATATCATCAACCATGTGTAGTAACTAGTGATTATGTTAAGTTGATTGTTTTTTATAAAATACGTTTAATGCTAGCTAGCACCTTACCTTGTTCCTTGCTGCACTCGCATAACAGGTAGTCAGCCTGCCACGCAGTCTCCTCGTGGAGGCCAATGTAATCGGCCATGATCGGTGTCTAAAAATGGCGATTACCGATTGTTATGAAACTGAAATCCCTAATTAATCGGCCATCCGATAATCGGTCGACCTCTAATCCATACCTCTTGACTTATTCCACATTTTGTTGTGTTCCAACCTGATTTCAAAAGGTATTATACCATAATGATGAAGTGAAAACATGTTTTTAGAAATGTTTACAAATGTATTGAAAATGAAATACAGAAATACCAGATTTACATAAGTATTCAAACCCCTGAGTCAATACATGTTAGAATCATCTTTGGCAGCGGTACGTATCTAAGAGCTTTGCACACATGGATTGTACAATATTTGCACATTATTCTTAAAATTCTTCAAGCTCTGTCAAGTTGATTATTGATCATTGCTAGACAGCCATTTTCAGGTCMTGCCAAAGATTTTCAAGTCAATTTAAGTCACAACTGTAACTAGGCCACTCAGGAACATTCAATGTCATCTTGGTAAGCAACTCCAGTGTAGATTTGGCCTTGGGTTTTAGGTTATTGTCCTGCAGAAAGGTGAATTTGTTTCCCAGTGTCTGTTGGAAAGCAGACTGAACCTGGTTTTCCTCTAGGARTTTGCCTGTGCTTAGCTCAATTCCATTTCTTTTTATCCTAAAAACTCCCTAGTCCTTGCCAATGACAAGCATACCCATAACATGATACAGCCATCACCATGCTTGAAAATATGATGAYTGGTACTCAGTGATGTGTTGTGTTAGTTTGCCCCAGGACATATTCAGGACATAAAGTTAATTTCTTGCCACATTTTTTGCAGTTTTACTTTAGTACCTTAATGCAAACAGGATGCATGTTTTGGAATATTTTATTCTGTACAGGCTTCCTGCTTTTCACTCTGTCATTTAGGTTAGTATTGTGGAGTAACCACAATGTTGTTGATCCATCCTCAGTCCTCTATCACAGCCATTAAACTCTAACTGTTTTAAAGTCACCATTAGCTTCATGGTGAAATCKCTGAGTGGTTTCCTTCCTCTCCGGCAACTGAGTTAGGAAGGATGCCTGTATTTTGTAGTGACTGGGTGTATTGATATACCATCCAAAGTGTAATTAATAACTTGACCATGCACAAAGGGATATTCAATGTCTGATTTCTTTATTTTTCCCCCATCTACAAATAGGTGTCTTTCTTTGCGAACTATTGGAAAACCTCCCTGGTCTTTGTGGTTAAATCTGTGTTTGAAATGCACTGCTCAACTGAGGGTCCTTACAGATAATTGTATATCTTGGGTACAGAGATGAGGTAGTCATTCAAAAACCATGCTAAACACTTATTGCTCACATATTGACATAGGGGTTGACTTAAGACATTTCAACTTTTCATTTTTAATGAATTTGCTAAAATGTCAACAACAAAAAATCTATTTTGACATTATGGGGTAGTGTGTGTAGGCCAGTGACACAAAATCCCAATTTAATATATTTTAAATGCAGCCGGTATCACAACAAAATGTTAAAAAAGTCAAGGCTCTTGCTTACCCAGAAAGACTCACAGCTGTAATCACTACCAAAGGTGATTCTAACATGTATTGACTCAGGGATGTGAATGCTTACATAAATTAGTCATTTCTGTATTTCATTTTAAATAAATGTGCAAACCTTTCTAAAAACATGTTTTCACTTTGTCATTAAGGTGTGTTGATGGGTGAGAAATGTATTTAATCAAGTTGGAATTCAGGCTGTAACACAACAATGTGGAACACATCATTGGTCCAGAGGTGCTACTGGTGAAGGAGGAGGGGTGTGAGGAGGGTTTAGGGAACCCTGAGGGGACCATGGTCATGGAGGACAAACAGGCTACACCTCCTCCTGAACCCACAGAGGAACCAGCTGAGCAGCACAGGACCACACAGTCTCACTGAGGTGAGCCCAATGTGTACTGTCTGAATGGTATTAGGTCAGGGCCCATATTTACAAAGTGTCTGAGAGTAGGAGTGCTGATCTAGGATCAGTTTTCCTTTTAGATCATAATGAATACGATTATTTGGAAAGATCCTATTCTTTGTGGATACGGGCCCAGGTCTTGATTCATTTTGTCTTAAGTGTGGGACCATGCCTTTGGACTATCAAACCATTAAAGGGATAGTTGGGGATTTGGGKAAAAAAWMMTATCTACTTCCCCAGAGTCAGAACTCGTGGATACCATTTTTACATCKGAGTCCAYTATGCAGGAAGTTAGAGGTAATTTCGGGAGCCAGTGCTAACTAGCTTAGCGCAAGGACTGGAAGTCTTTGTGTACAGCTAGCGTGCTGTGTTTTCTCCCACCCGTCCAACCTGAAGAGGCACGAGAGTCCACACAAGGGAGAAATCCTACATCTGCCCCCAGTTTGAGAAGAGGTTCTCCCACCAGCACCAGCTGAAGAGGCACCTGAAGATCCACATGGAAGAGAGGTCATTTGCCTGTACGCACTGTGGGAAGAGATTCTCAGAGAGGAGCTACCTCAGGATACACCAGCAGAAAATGCACACTYCCCATGTATAGAGTATCGTGACATGTACTGTAGTCTTAGTTAGTTAGTAGTTAATTCTGTTGGTTTTGGATGTAGTAGGGAACTGGATGAGGTGAACTGAGGAGGGAATGAGTATGATGAGGCAGYGTAMATGATATYGTGATGGTTGGTGTGATTGTGTCTGTAAAAATACTTCARTGATGAAGAGTGACAACTATGTCCCTTTAGGTTGATGCTGGTGTTTTATAGTGAGATAAGGATAATGCCTTAATTCATCTTTACTTGACAGGAATTAGTAAAGATGTGTGTAATGTTGAACCTTTTCCAAAGTACTCAAATTCATTTTATCAAAGAGAGGGTTCCAGATTTACAGAAATTGTCAAGTGATTCCATAGTGTGTAATATTATTCTACTTGTCARATGTATCCTTTTGTCCAATAAAAGTACTGTACTAAAAGTTGTGTGAGTATGACAATTRTGTTGAAATTAAATTTCAAAAATCAACTCTGTGCAGACTGACTTGGTTATTTTTGTATCATTGCAGGGAATGTATTTTACCAAGGTTCAATCAGTAAAGCTGGTCTGAATGCTCGTTTAACTTRATCCAGTAAGCATAACATAATTCACATCYTTTCRTATTCTACGGGCATTGTGGGAATGAATACAAACATATCACTATCAGTATAAAGTCTTCTTTCGTCTCTTTCCTGTTAGCCATGTGCAGAATGTCATTCACCTATTTACCTTATGGCCTATAAGCCCAGCACAATAATGCACATTGCTCACGCTTGCTGTTAAACCCATGGGTTCACGCTTGTAATTATCACATGTCTCTCTCTGGCATAAATCTTGGGATYTATTTATGTGAATTTACCCATGTTCTTTCACTTGCTGTTTTCAGAAACTGTTTTCGGCAACTCATTCACATTGTCTCGGTTCAGATACATTGACATGCCTTTGCCTATCGTAATTGTGCACGTTACCTTCTCTTGCAGCCTGCGCTTCGGAGGAAACTTTTGCKGGGGGATTTAGACTATCTCTAATTCAATTAGCCTACCTTCTCTCATTTCACTATCCACGCAGTACTGTAGAATCATGATCGCCTAGTTGATAACTTTAGGCTATTCAAACAAGTGAACATTTTCCCAAATCAGAGGAAAAGGGGAAGCGAGAGGGTTTACTCCGCTCAAAATCTATCCATGTTCAGCAGATCATTAATTATTAAGCAAGTGAGGAGTTTCTGAATATGGGTCAATGGGTGTCGAATTTAGTCAAGATAAAAAAACATGTTTATTTTGATACATGAGGCTTATTTGATCTAATAGAAGTTTCGTAATYCTGAGGTTGTTAAGAGTGTACTATGTGATGCACATAACATCCCGGCAACTTTAAGAAAAAACACTTTATATCGGAGTTGTCCCTGTTGATATTCGATAATGTTTATTCATTAGGCTAGTATAGCGTCTCACTCTCCATTCAATACAGGCGGTTGACGTCAACACCCTCATTGAATATTTAAAAATAGATTTCAAATAATCCAAAATTTCCACCAATCCAAAGAGGAATAGGCGGGAGCTTGACAGCCCGCTGTTTTGGTCTGTGGTGATTATTTTACAKTGGCCCAAGTTGAACCGGGCAATGGCGCATTAGGTCATCGGACGAAAGTGAAGGGAGTACCACCTTTCTCAAATTAACAGTTATCTTCACTGCTCGGTCAAGTCAACAAGGCAGCATGGTGCATGTCCAGAAACATATCTCTTTTACATCAAATAAATGCTAGAATTTTCAAGCTAGTTTTCATTGTGAAGGCAAATAAAGCGTTTATCAAAATAAATACGTTTTCCCTTTGCATGGGAAACACAGAATCCTACTAATTACTATGTGTGCTTATGTAACCGATGTGAAATGGCTAGTTAGATCCGGGTCACGGCACCAATGTAACAGTTTAACTTTACGTCCGTCCCCTCGCCCCGGGCGCGAACCAGGGACCCTCTGCACATATCAACAACAGTCACCCACGAAGCATCGTTACCCATCGCTCCACAAAAGCCGCGGCTCTTGCAGAGCAAGGGGAACCACTACTTCAAGGTTTCAGAGCAAGTGAGGTCACCGACTGAAAGGCTGCTAGCYCGCACCACCGCTACCTAGCTAGCCATTTCACATCGGTTACATTTAATTACCTCACTTTTGTTTTAAGCCAACTTTCTTCTTCGGACAGAGCTGGGCACCTGACTCACGCCTTGGAGACAGCCCGGTTCCAAATCAAATGCAAAACACTTTAAACCGGTGCAAAACACGCCTAAACCCCTCATTCTTATGACAGACATTATATATCCACTATCTCTGCCAAAATTGATGTACAGACCCGACCTCCGGACCTTCACTTGTCCGCAGTAGGCATATATTCTATTACAATTGCCGGGGAAGCTATACTGTAGCTTCTCCCAGCTCCTGCCAAGCGCGGAGCCTATGGCTGGCTACTCGCACAGCCGACGTCTCTCACCTAAGTAGGYGAGAGCGAGGTAAGTTGTCACACGGTTAAATTGTCAAACTGTTCATATCTCCAACACTAGAGGCGCCATCTCAAAAATCAAATAGCTACTTCGTGTGACTACATGTTCTATTGTCAACTTCCTGTTCACATGTGGTCAAGGTCACTAATGTGAGGTGAGCACAAGTTTCTTATTTTTCAAAAGTAAAAATTGTCACTTTACATTTTATGCAATAAAACTTTGTTAGGTATGAATGTAGAAAATTATAATTTTGCACTGAGTAGAGGAGACAATACCGTTTCTTTTTATACTTTAGCTGCAGTCCTATGTTGAGCTAACCTTGGGATTTAGGCCACATTAGCACACGTCAGTTTGGGGCAAGTTGTCTCAATGACCTTGGGGCAAGTCTACACGTGACAGCTTGCCCCAGTATACATAGAACATGCTCAGAAAACTTTGTGATATTGTGTAATCAGCTCTGATAATAGTATTAAATGTTACTGTAAATGGATTATTATATATACATATAGTTTAGAGCAGCAGACATATCCCTGGACTATACAAGACAGGTTCTGGTATGTGTGTGTGTGTGTGTGTCTACTAACACATGACATGACTACTGTGAGACAGTATATCCACACACACACACACCAACTGCTTCATACAGTGCCATTCATTTAGTGTGGTGTTATGAATTGCATTGTGGKTAGTAGACAGCGAGGTGGGCGTAATAAGCCTGTAATGAATATGTTATTGCAATGAGGAAATGTGTTTTTGAAGGAAAGAAGAAAGAAAGGAAGGAAAGAAAGAGGGGAAGGGAAGAAAGATGGTTAGAAATGATAAAAGAAAGACAGAGAATGGCAGCACACCACCTGCCATGAAGTTAAAGGCAGTGAGGCAGGTGACCTTGCAGAACAAATCAATCAGGATTACAGCGAAGGATTTTGACATAAATTACCGTACTCTGACTCGGTATTGTCAAAAGGTTACCAGAGAAGAAGTTGAAAGTCAGAGCCATTCCAACAACAGAGGTTGGCTATATAAAGCCACAGCAGGTTTTTCACCTGATTTGGAGATGCAGCTTGTTCAGTGTATTACTAGGTCAACTGACATTTATTTTGGTCTCTCGCCAAGTGAGGTCAGAAGACTTGCCTACCAGTTTGCTGTGGCACACCAGCTGAAGTTCGCGCCAATGTGGGCAGAAAAAGAAAAGGCCAGCTCGGAGTGGTTTACAGGCTTCTTAAAGTGCCACCCAACGCTGTTGTTGAGAAAGCCAGAGGKAACTAGCCTTGCCAGGGCAAGTAGCTTCAACAGAGAAAATGTTAATGCTTTCTTCGACAATGTAGCAGAAGTGCTTCAGAGATATCAATTTGGACCAGGAGACATATGGAATGTCGATGAAGCGGGGGTGACCACTGTACATAAACCTTACAGAGTGGTGGACAGACGTGGATTCAAACAAGTAGGGTCACTGACCTCKGCTGAAAAGGGAACCCTTGTCACACTGGCCTGTGCAGTCTCAGCCACAGGGAATAGTATACCTCCATATTTTCGATTCCCCCTCGTCAACTTCTGCAATAATTTCCTGATCAACAGGCCACCTGGCAGCAAAGGAGGAGCAAATCCCTCCGGGTGAATGAAAGATGTGCACTTTGTTGACTTCCTGAAACATTTGGTCGAGCATACGAAGTGCTCAAAGGAGAAGCCCTGTTTACTCCTTTTGGACAAAACCACGAGTCTCATATGTCCATTGATGGACTCAATTATGTCAAAGAAAATGGCATYATTATGCTGTCATTCCCACCCCATTGCTCTCATCAGCTTTAACCCTTAGACAGGTCTGTCTACGGGCCGCTAAAGAGGCACATCAACACCGTGTGTGTTGCCTGTATGAGGAACAATCCCGGGAAYACAATGTCAATTTATGACATTCCTGGGATTGTGTCAATCATCTATCCTCTGGCTGCAACCCCCTTGAACATTCAGGCTGGCTTTAGGATGGCTGGGCTACAACCTTACAACAGGCATGTATTTCTGGAAACCGAGTTTGCGCCATCCTACGTTACAGATCGCCCCATTCAGAACCCAACCCTACCAGGCCCCAGCACCAACCCTGCCCTGCCAGGCCCCAGCAACATTCCAGCTCTGCCAGGCCCCAGCACCATTCCAGCCCTGCCTAGCACGAGCTCAGACACAGACCTGCACAGTTCTTAAGCTAGCACCAGCTCACCCTTGCCCAGCAATCCCATTGCTGACAGCAGACTACCAACTCCAGAGGACATCCGGCCATAACCAAAAGCTGGCCCCGAAAACCAGCTTGCAATGAAAGAAAATGGCGCAATCTAGCAAAAGGCTGTTTCCGAGGAAAATGGAAGCAAGGGGGAGAGTCAAAATCTGGATCTGCAAAGAACAYGAAGGCAGCTAAAAATCGTAGAAGAGTCATCATCAGATGAAGAGGAGTGCTTCTGCCTCTTCTGTGTGGAGCCATTTTCAAACAGCCTACCAAAGGAGACTTGTGTGAAGTGTGTGAGATGCAACAAATGGGCCCATGATGCTTGCACCTCAGGCCAGGCAATTTATGTGTGCCAGAACTGTGACGCTGAAGATGAGTCTGATTAGTCAGATACGGATGTATGTCGTATAGYCTGTTACAAAACTGTGCATTAGTGTGTTTAAACACCACGTCTGTTCTGTTAAGACTTTACACATTTAAGCAAGTTATCTGCAGCATTCCATTCCATTCCGATTCCAACAATTACAGTGGATCTATGTGCATGCCAGAGAACGTTCGAGTTCAAAGTAAAGTGGTCATGACACTTAATTCATGTGTGCTCTGCCAGCATTATTGTTTTGATTTTAAGACATGATTTGCCAGACTCTCTAGGCATGATTGTTTTTATTTTGACATTCACAATTAATTAGTAGTGTTCTTATTTGTTGATAATCCAATGTGACAACTTACCCGACGTAGTGTGACAATTTACCCGCTGATGGGGCAAATTGTCACAAGTGCACACTCTCTATTTAATGGTCTACAACTCCGTACTGAAATGAGATATGAAGATGTAATGAATACAACATGTGCCCAAGACTTCCTTCTTTCATTTGGTATGACATTTATACCATTGTGATGTATTGTGCCCAGTAAATGTTGGACAGCGTYAAAAGTGTGACGACACACCTCGCTTTCCCCTATTTCTGTACTTTTGTTTCTGATCACTGCATCGCATGTCACTGTTGGCATCTTGATTCACTCAGTCCTGTTGTAGTGGTTAGYTGTCATCCCACATTGATAGGCTATATATAATATCATTCACTTCAGCTATTAGACCTGGTTGGATTTATTGTAAATGCTCCTTTTATGCATAATCGCTCCTAGTCTTTGATCATGACTCTCAGTTCCATTACATTACACAAAAGTAATTGAATGGTGTCTTCTGTTTTTGTACCAGATTACAAGATACTACATATGGCGACAAGGATAAAAGCGGAAGAAGTTAGGTAAGCAGTTGAACCAAGTTATTTTTTAGTTATTTTTTAAAAGTTTGACTAAATATAAACGCAACAAGTTCAAAGATTTTATTTTACAGTTCATATAAGGAAATCAGACAATTGAAATAAATGAATTATGTCCAAATCTATGGATTTCACATGAATAGGCAGGGGTGCAGCCATGGAGAGCCAGGCTCAGCCAATCAAAAGGAGTTTTTCCCACAAAATGCTTATTACAGACAGAAATACTGCTCAGCCAAAAAAGGCAACTTCACGTTAATTTACACTAAAGTCATTCAATCCATTGAGCATTGACTTTTCCAAATCTGGATTATTTATTTACAAGTCGGGGAGAAAAGTGAACATGCAATTTATGAACAAGTTACTATGGGTGACATCAGATTTACTTGAGATTGAGTGCTTTCCAGACTCTGGCTTCAGCTCACAGTCTTTATTAAATCGCTGCATGAGGTCTGTCTGCTCTCCAATAGTCCTGCTGACTTTCTGTGCAATGTCAAACTGGACATGGGCCCCTTGAAGTTGGATGAGGTCTTTTGTGAGGCACACATGGCGTCCGCAGTACTTACATGAAARACTTTGGTATTGCTCTGTGCCGAATACCTTCTAGACATATACCAATTATTTCCAAAGGATCTGTAAGTATCTGTGACTTTGTACCAGAAGTAGTTGTAACTGAACTTAAAGCTGCAATGTGTAACTTTTTGGGGCGACTGGACCAAATTCACATATAAATGTGAGTTATAGAGTTTTCATTAACATTGAATGATAGAACAGATCTACCGCTTCTTAGACTATGTGCYCTATTTATAAGCTTCCCTATTTATACCAGCTTCAAACAGATACAATATATTTTAGGTTGGGGAAAATATATTTCAGAGGTTAAGATGGTACAATGATTCTCTAGACAAAGACTGCCATTTTCACCAGAGTAGCTATTTCCCGAGTAAGGGCAAGTAATGTTACTAACCACTGTCTGGGAAAGACATTCCAGTGGGCGAGTTTGTTTTGCATGACCCCGGTGCTCCGAGTGGGTGGGGTTTGCTCATGTTTGATCATTCCATTGGTCCTCCTAAGAAATGCTCTCCGCTGACCCAGGGCACAGGGCCATGCAAAGTGAACTCAACAAGTATTTTCGTAGAAAACATGTTGCCACCACGTGTTAATGGTCGAATTCTATTTGCATGGCCCAGTGCCCCAGATGGGTGGAGTTTGCTTATTTTAGTCCATTCCATTGGTCCTTGTGAAAAAAAATCTCCACGAGCTCCACCACTAGGCAAAAGGGGGCATGAATTGTTGACATAATTGTAATCCAAACCCAACCTTAATTTACTCGTTGTGACGCACAGGTTCTAAACTCAGTTTTTGAAGGTTGCCTTTATGACCAAAATTATCCTATTTACACTTTGTACATTTTGACACTTGATGCCACATAGGCCGCTTTCAAAGGGATTAGTTGGTTTGTAGGAGCAGTTGTTCTTTAACTGTTTAAATGGAAAATGTTAAAAATGTGGATGAAAGTACTGTATATTCAAGTATCCGTAATATGGGTAGATTTTTTGGGCACTTTTTCAGCACTTTTCCACTAACATTTTAAAGATTACATATACAGTACCTTGCATAAGTATTCAGACCCCTTGGATTTCTTCAAATTTTGTGTTAAAGTAAAAATAAAAATGTATTCAGACCCCTTGGATTTCTTCACATTTTGTTACAAAGTAAAAAATTAAAAAAATTTAAAAAAGAAGATTAATACAAATTATATAACTCAAATATAATCATTGCATAAGTATTTAGCTCTCTGAGTCAATATGTTAGAAAACACCTTTGGCATCTACAGTTGAGAGACTTCTTGGGTAAGTCTCTAAGAGCTTTGCACACCTGSATTGTGCAATATTTGCCCATTATTATTTTCAAAATTCTTCAAGCGKTGTCAATATTTGCAATATATTTTCAAGCAGATTTAAGTCAAAATTGTAACTTGGCCACTCAAGAACATTCACCGTCTTCTTGGTAAGTTTAAGTTACTCCAGTGTAGATTTAGCCAACACAAAGATGTGGCTTTGTGTTGGCATGCTGAAAGGTGAATTCCTCTCCCAGACTCTGGTTTTCCTCTAGGATTTTGCCTGTGCTTAGCTCCATCCAGTTTTTATCCTGGAAAACTMCCCAGTATTTGCCAAAGTCAAGCATACCCATACCATGATGCAGCCACCACCATGCTTGAAAATAAGGAGGCAGTTAATCAGTGTTGTGTTGGATTTGCCCTGAACATAAGGCTTTTTTAGGGGATTTTTTAAAATTCCTTTGCAGAGTTTTTTTTTGCAGTATTACTTTAGTGCCTTATTGCATACAAGATGCATGTTTTGGAATATTTTTACTCTGTATATTTGTATTCTTCTTTTCACGCTGTCATTTAGGTCCTTATTGTGGAGTCACTACAATGTTATTGAGTTTCTGGCTTGGAATTCATGGTTGGATGGGGACACTGTCTTCCACTTGAAGCCAAAACGATTTTACCCAGTCGGATKAATTTTTRCCCCAGAGWTCCCAGTTGTAGGAGGGATTCCGAGTTCCTAGTTGTTTTGAACAAGGCATTAGTCTCCGCGGAGGGACGGAGAGCGCAGCAGAGGGTCCGCCTCTCGCAATCCCAGCTCTCTCCTTCTGTCCCTCCGGTGAGACTGACCAGAGAGAGGGGACACTGTCTTCCACTTGATGCCGAAACTTGATTCGCAACGCATCTACCTCGTGCCCAAATTTATACTGTTCCTATGACCAATTAAAGTGAAATATTCCTTGATATTAAAATAAACACGACGAGCTGCTAATAATAATAATAAAAACACAGGGCTATCGATACACTTCGCTACTCATTKATTACAGCTGCAGCGTGAGTGGAAGTAGGGAGAAGCGTGTTTTATGTTTTGCAACAGTGTTAACAGTGCTGAATAAAATCTTAGACATGAACTCACTCATAAAAACAGCAGCTCTTTGCTGTATTCTTTGAAAGTCTCTCTCTGGTAATGGTTTTAAAAGTTATGAATTCTCTTGAATCAAACTTTGCTGTGGCCGGGGTCGTTGTTTGAGCTACTCAGGCATCTTTCTAGAGCTCTGACTTTTAGACCTGAAGATCACTGACGTCATGATTTGATCTCTAGTTTCCAGTTGTCTTGAAAGCACTATGACCATCAGATGCCGGTACCATCAGTCCAGTAAAATAATAAAGCAAATTATTTGCAAATGGTATCCATGATGAACAGTTTAATTGGGTAGGGTTCAACTTTAGACCTACCCTGTCTCTYGTACACACTCCAGTCCAGTTGGTGGCGGTAATGCARCACTAAAACTCGTTGCCAAACCATTGAAAAAGTGTAAACGGAAGTGGACTGTGCCAAGACAAATGTCCATGMTAGCGTTTATATTGTTATTTWGACATGTATTAACACCCTGGAACTCAGAATATGACTCATCTAGCTGCACAGCATCATATACTTACCCCTGGTAGTCTTTAATTCGCGGTGTAGACGGGACTTGGTTGATAGATCTGTTGTCTAGGTAACGCTAACTATTTAGCTGCTAATGCTAGCTAACTGTATGATTTTTCATACTCAGATAGCCTCCATCATGGAGGTYCTAGCGAATGCAGCCGTGGCAGAGGTCTGTAAACTGGTAGACGACGACTATGCAGTGTTTCGTTTGGAAYTAACTCAYAGCCAGAAAGAAAACAGTGCATTGCGGAGGAAACTACAGCTACTGGAACTGAAGATGGCACGAGAGCGCATCCTCGCCAGTCGTTCCAGTAGTGTCAAAATCCTTGACCGATACAGAGGAATGGCAAAAGGTACATTTTGCCGAGGTTGAGGGGCCTGTCGCCCCGTTKAAATCTGCACATGTTTGACTATAGATGTGTTAATCATTGTTGTGAGACCTGATGTTGAATTTCATGACATTGGAGTCCACGTCAAATGAGCGTCTGGATCAGGAAAGTTTTCTTTCAGGACCTCTACAAGCCAGAATGCTGAATAAAATAATTGTACTTACTTTGCCGGTTGTCCGTGCAGTTGGTCCTTTTGCAGGTAGGAGTGTTAGACAATATATAGGATATTATGATTACGTCAACGTTAAAAAATATGAATGCACTACCAGCGCTTTTATCACCCAAAGCGGTAAAGTAACTTAAAATATAACWGTATTCAACATACTGTCTGTCGTGTAAAGGTTGTGAGAATAAACTTTCCTGATCCAAAAGATKATTTATGTCTGAAGTAGAATTTAATGAGATTCAAAATCGAGTTTCCAGGCTAGGTTAACTGGAATTGGGTCTTGGTCAGTTTTTAGTTAGTATGCAATAATTATCCTTTAGTTAACTTGCAAAAATACACACATCATATTCTAATCAGATAAAACATTAGATGCTTAAATAAAACTGATTCATGGAACATAATACATTTATCTATAAATGGTATAGTTATCAAGTTATGTGTTACCTTAAATTCTTGCCAATTCTACACAGTGTCAAAACTGTCAATAGTGTACAGTATAAGCATTAAGCATTGATAGTAGCTAACCTAACCACCTCTTTAGTCCCAATCACTCTCTCAGGTGAAGGACYTCTCGCTGGAMGCCACAGGAGCTTTGTGAAGCCAACGGGACACAATACATGGAGAGATGACCAACCAATCACTGTTGATGAGGGGAGTGAAACCTCAACCCAGCACGTTATTGTGATAGAGGTTAGTGTAATAATATTACATCAAAATTACAGTACATCAAATGTGGCCAGTTTATTTCAGAAAGMCTCCCRTCAGCTATTCACTTCCTTACATGTAACATCCTAATTTTTCTGCCATAGGGGGAGCTTGTGAGACTTCCCRACMACATTATTATCCAATTCTACTCATGTACTGGTAACAACCTACCCTCTTCTTGTGTCAGTCTGCAAAWGCAGAAGCTGCAGGTCCTGGGGTCAAGCTGGAGAGGTCTGAAGGAGATGAGGACCCACGACACAGCAGAGACATCCAGACTGGAGCAGCGCATGGAGTGGCGCCACCTGTAGCCCCCGAGGACCTCACCACCACCGCCGCGTCCCAGGCCAGGACCCTATGCAGCGTCACGGAGGTCAGTGGAACGCCGAACGCCGTCCTCAAGACAGAGACGGAGACAGAGACTTTAACTGTAACACAAAGGCTCTTACATACAGCATCTAACCACCGATCAGACTCCGAGAGACTGGGCTGTGTTCCTGCTCCAGGCTCAGAGTACTTAATGGTATTTCACCAGAGCCAGGGGACAGTTAATTCCTGTGGAGATGGTGATGCGTTAGACACTGGCGTTGATGATCTGTCTTGTTCTTACGCTACAGAGGTGGACCCTGGCGACATGCCCTTGGGTTTAGAGACCCAGACTGATATGTCTAMAGGGGACTGGAACCGGTACAGTAGTAGMGTATACTCTGAAGGGTGCCAAGATAAGAAAGGGGAGGTTATAGTGGTAGATGAGGTTACTGTGAAAGTGGAGGGCGACGCTCCTCCCACATGGAATGCAGATGGTCACCTAGGAGACGGACACTCACAGGGCAGAGATTTCTTAAATTACAGGGGAAATCTAAATGTCGCCACCCACTCCCCTTTACACACGTTCAGGGATCGCGACCCAGTGTCCACATCAATGGCACCTTCCGATTCACACGGCCGCGTGATTTTCGATCAGGTATTACATTTAAACGACAGGGCTATAGCCCAGGCTTGTGGAGGGGGAGCAACAACGGTCGGGAAAGAGAAACTGGCTAACTGGAATGCAGACGAGACTCACTTAGGAGAAGGACACTCGCAGGGCAACACTAGTGACTTCTTAGATTACAGGGAAAGTTTAGAGACAAATCTAAGTGTTGCAACCCACTCCCCTTTACACCCAGTGTCCACGTCGATGGCACCTTCCGATTCACACGGCCAGGTTCTTTTCGATCAGGTATTGAACTCAAAAGACCAAAGAGCCAAGGTGCGGAGAGGGGAAGCAACACCGGGCGMTAAAGAGAAGCGGTTCCTCTGCATGTTCTGTAACAAAGGCTTCAGCTGCTCCCAGAAGGTGGAGATCCACCAGAGGGTCCACACAGGGGAGAAACCCTTCAGCTGTACCCAGTGTCACATGTGCTTCACCCATGCTGGCAACCTGAAGAGGCACCAGAGGGTCCACACAGGGGAGAAACCGTTCAGCTGTGCCCAGTGTCACATGCGCTTCGCCCAGACTGGTGACCTGAAAAGGCACCAGAGAGTACACACGGGAGAGAGGCCGTTCGCCTGTACGCACTGCGGGAAGAAGTTTTCAGAGAGGAGCTACCTCAGGATACACCAGCAGAAAAACCATTCTACTCTWTAACATAGAAAGTAACCATTCCACTTGATAGCTTCTGATGTTTAGATCAAACCCTGCATTAAAGGAAAAGTTGAATTTTCATTTTCGTCAGCAGAAAAGATCCACAGATGCATTTGGAAGAACGAGAGCAACAGATTWKAGTGTTYAATATTCCTGGGTAGAATATTGCATCCAGACATTGTGTGATYTATAAGGCATATATACACCTAAAAAGTCTGTTARATCTTGTGTTTGTACTYTGTAGGTTATATGTTGACATAACTATTTAATTACTTCCATTCAACTACAATTTTTWWAAATCCTAAGACACTTTTAATGAGAAGATMATTACATTTTATGCAGTTTATCAAGTTCATGAMGATTTTTATTTGAGGCATGTGTATATGTGGTTTTCATATGGTGTATTTAAAACTTGTTCATCTTTAATAAACCCAAAATGGGACTTTTCAGTCTGACTTTTGAGACTCTCTTTAGTATACATCACATCTGATCTCACCCTATTATGCATACACCAGACAGCGCTTTATAACCAATATACACTTACTAAATATACTTGCAGATACCCACACAATAACAAACACCTACTGTACACGTCAAAATAGTTTAATCGGGTTTGTCTAATGACTAAAAGCGACTTTTTTACCCACAACATAATTTTATGTCCACCATGATGGGTTTAACAACAGTGAGGTCATTATGTAACTACAGTGTAGGACTCAAACGGTGTGGGGATGGGTAAACAAAGTGTGTTTATCTCTGTGTGTGTGTGTACCTGAGGGAGTGTATGTCTGTAATCTATCACCTGTCTCTTCCAGGAAGAGGAGYGTCCAGAGGTGCTGCTGGTGAAGGAGGGGTTTGCGGACGGTCTGGGGAACCATGGTCWTGGAGGACAACCAGACTACACTTCRTGAACCCACAGAGGAACCAGCTGAGCAGCACAGGACCACACACAGTCTCACTGAGGTGAGCCCACTGTGAACTACTGTCTGAATGGTATTAGGTCAGGGCCCGTATCCAGAAAGCCTCTCCAAAGTAGGAGTGCTGATCTATGATCAGTTTTGCCTTTGAAATCACAATGAATAAGATTATATGGAAAGATATTCGATCTCKACGTTTGCATAGTATCAAATCAACTAACATGTTTGCATAGTACTCAGCAATCCCTCATTGCCCAATCAGAAYATTCTTCATAGCAGGTTGCTCATATCAGATTTCTTGATCCAACATCCTCTCKCTCTGTATCTCTTACAGTCAGTAGACATGGAGGATGGGAAGATTGATCTGTGGCTAGTCAAAGAGGAGACTATAGAAGACGGAACAGAGAGCATTGATCTGCTGAGTGGACTAAAGATGGGGGAGCAAGGTAAGGGAGAAATACATATAGCCTACATACAGTAATAGATCTTCAATGAGAATAGTGATAAGCCTGGCTATTATTTTTCTTCATTCATAAAATTACWTTGACATAATATACAACTTAAAGAATGTTTAAAAACAAAAACACGCAATGTATGAACTTGACCAGATAATTGACAAAAAGAAAATCAAATTTAAAGTTCTCTTCCATGATTTTTAAGTCTATTTTCTAACTTCTTCCTGCTAGAGGATAACAGAGGAGACTGGGCAGCCTTCTTGGATTCCCAGACTTGTGCAACGAAGGCCCCTGGGGATTTTATTTTTATTTTTTATTTCACCTTTATTTAACCAGGTAGGCCAGTTGAGAACAAGTTCTCATTTACAACTGCGACCTGGCCAAGATAAAGAAAAGCAGTGCGACAGAAGAAACAACACAGACTTACACATTAAACAAATGTGCAGTCAATAACACAAAATAAAAATCTATGTACAGTGAGTGCAAATGTAGAAGATTAGGGAGGTAGGCAATAAATAGGCCCTACAGGTGAAAATAATTACAATTTAGCATTAATACTGGAGTGATAGATGTGCAGATGATGATGTGCAAGTAGAGATACTGGGGTGCAAAAGAGCAAGAGGGTAAGTAATACTATGGGGATGAGGTAGTCGGGTGTGCTATTTACAGATTGGCTGTGTACAGGTACAGTGATCGGTAAGCTGCTCAGACAGCTGATGCTTAAAGTTAGAGAGGGAGATATAAGACTCCAGCTTCAGAGATTTTTGATGACATCACCAAGCAGGCCAGGACCAGAAGCGACATAGATGAGGTCAGTGGATTAGACAGCTTCCTCAACTCTGGACTCTGGAACAACACTGTTAACCACAACCAGAAACCYACAGTCAAAACAACAACCAAACTTAGTCTTCATGACAACAGACTGCCTGAGACCAGGGCGATGCGTAGATTTGGTCRGCGGGGACGGGGAGGTGTCCGTATGAGAACAGACAGACTCGGCTAGCGATTCTCCGGTCCTGCCCCTATAGTCCTTATTCAGAGAGACTGATGACGCCTCAGGTTAACCCCCTAACAGGTGCTGCCTTCAGCCTGCCTTCTATAGGATCTATTAACTGGAACATGGACCCTGTGACACAGACACTTCCTGGCCTTCATCCTCCTCACACTCTCCTTCTGTTAAACCAGACCTCAGACAATYCCAGTGCCTCAGGACTAAATGGCTACACAAGCCCATTGACAAATGACAGTAGTAGTAATGCTATCAGCAGATCTGGTGMCAAAGAGAAGAGCTTCCCGTGTTCATTCTGTGGGAAAGTCTTCAGTTTCCCCAAATAGGTGGATYTCCACCAGAGGATGCACACCGAGTTGAAAATCTTTCGGCTGCCACCTGTGAGAAGATGTTCTCCCACCAGCACCAGCTGAAGATGCACCTGAAGGTCCATAAGGGAGAGAGGCCGTTTGCCTGTATGCACTGTGGGAAGAGGTTCTCAGAGAGGAACTACCTCAGGATACACCAGTAGAAAATGCACACGGACCATGTATAGTGATATGTAATGTAGTACTTGTTAGTTTGTAGTTAATTCTGTTTGGGATTGAGTGGGGAACTGGATGAGGTGGACTGAGGAAAGAATGAGTATGATGAGGCAGAGTAGATGATATGGTGATGGTTGGTGTGATGGTGTCTGTAAAAATGCTTCACTGATGAAAATTGACAATCTTGTCCAGTTTTTTGATGCTGGTGTTTTATAATGAGGAAATGAGTGCCTATGTTTACTTGACATTAAGTAGTGTGTAATGTAATGACAGTGTTATAAATGTGAATTTGATCAAAAGTGAGGGTACCAGGTTTACAGAAAAGGTAAAGTGTTACCATAGTGAGAAGTTATTCTACGTATTGATTTGTGCAATAAAAGTACTGTACTTCATGTTATGTGAGCATATGACCATTTTGTTTAAATAAATGTTTTCCTTATCTCAGTCGAACCAAAACATACTTAATTTTTGAGTCAACACATTGCCATTATTTTTTATGAACTCCAATGACTATTGTTAGGTACTTGAATCAGTGTTAGAAATGGGCTTGACTGTGGTTAACGTTTTATAATATGTCGTTTCTGTGTGTACACCAAAGAGTTTCTTATATAAACCTTTGTATGCTTTTCTGTTCAATTTGTGTTTACAGTCTGCCATCCATGAGGACCTGCTGATATCCGGTGTTGCTGGCGGGGGAGACTGGACCTCTGAAGCGGCTGGTCACAAAACCTGACCCCGGACCTGTCTCCAACAGGGTCTTGTTTAATGCCTGGTGACTGGGTTGGTAGAAAGTCTGAAGCTGGACCTATGTCTAGCCTTCCTCAGTTACCTCATGGTTARCCCACCAATACAGACATGGTCAGGTTGCACGTTCACCAGAAGAGGTACATAGCCTATAACACAGCACACAATCCAAACAACATCCAGTCAAGGAGGGAGCTCAAAGACTAACCACCTGAACCACCTCTGGTGTTATTGGGTCACAACATGGGAGGCRGAGCATTAGGACGGACGCCGACAAGCCGTATGCCTGCCCCATATGTGGAAAGCGCTTCGCTGAGGCAAACTATGTGAAYGACCACCAGACCGTTCACACCAAGGAGAGGCCCTTCAATTGTAAGCTGTGTTAAGGCGTCTGCATGCTTCCCAGCCAAAACAGTTTGGAAGAGTTTGTGCATATATTATGAGGCAAGCCGAAGTCTACGCCCCTTTGTCGGTTACTGGTCAACAGTAGAGATTCTTCATTAAAGTCTTTGTCATTCAACGAGAGACGACTGGTTGTCGTGCACATTTTTACATTGAGATATACAGCACCAAACATCTTAGTTAGCTGTGAAATTGTGCGACTAAGATCTCGGCAAAAGCGTCCAATTTAATGACAGATTTCTTGAGTTATCTTAGATTAACACTGACTATTTTGAGGAAGTGTATACTGGCTACAGCGTCTCAAAATGGACAAACAGTACTATTGCCGTTTTTTTTTTTTTTTTCAAGCAAAGGTCTTAAGGGAGTATGCGAGCACACTTGTTCGGTTAGGCGCCACCCGAACGCTGACGCCTTTACAAGAGCTTCTCCTTCCTGAGTAACCTTATCAGACACAGGAGTGTCCACAATGGGGAGACATTGTAGCAGTGTGGCTTGCGATGTACACAGGGGTTTTCTGGGAACCATTCTTTAGCTGACATTATTARACAGTAGTTATCATATGAAGTGTCTTGGGGTAAGAGGGTAATTAACCACATACCCCTTATTTATCTTACTGAGGTCATTTAGATGGAATAAAGTAATTATATTATTTTCTACTGTATTCTTGCCAACATACTGTTCTTTCTAATCAAATCTGCTCTGAGCTTGAAAAGTGGTCATCAAAGGAGATTTGATGTAATGTAATAAGCTGTACCGTAATTCAAAGAACAGTGCGCAATGKCTTTTTCATTTAACCACACCCTTGAGCTATGACGCCAACAAATAAAATGCTTTGTCTTCAGTGTAATTACATGTTCCTCTCCTGAAAACCCTGAGCAGTCGACAGATGAAGTCTCAGAAATTGAACCTGAGGAAAGTGAATAGGAAGAACCTGCGCCGACAGGTGAGGTGAAGGCTTCCAAACCTCACCCCAATTATCAGGAAAATGCCCGAGATGACTTGGGCCCAGTGGGAGTACAATTCGTGGAGAGCATGCTAGCAGATACAGAGACTTCCAGTCATCGTGCTAAAGCTAGTTAGCATTGGCTTGCAAAACTACTTTAATTGCCTTCATACTGGACACAGAGACATAAAAATGGTATCCACTAMTTCATCTGACTCTGGGGAAGTAGTATCCTGAAGTATCCCTTTAATTGTACTGCARAGACGGAATGGAAATCCCTGAAGATTTAATTGGTAGTAGCAGCAGAGAAGTTTAAAATTTACTTTTTGGGTCACCAGCCACTGTGGCAGGTAGAGAAAAAAACTACCAGTCACTCAGATTTTTTTTACCAGTCAAAATATTTTATTGCCATACTTACATACAAAAAACTAAAAACATGATCGTGCTTTGTAATGTTTCTAAAACAAGAAATGTATTAGTAAGAAGTAATGTGGTATATTGCTCAATTTCATAAAAAAACGTGTGACTTCAGTCTTTTAACCAAAATATCAGATGAGATAAACTGTTCAGCTACCTCTTTAATGTTGGGAGGTTATGGTGGTAATGGTCACTTGTGTCTGAGATTTAGCATCTGACTAGGGCGTCTTCGCTATCAGTTCAAGCAGCAGACTCAAACTAACGTTGAAAAACAACCGAGCTTATGAACAAAACGATGTAAACTGCCAAGAACATGAGGACAAAGTCTCACTTTGTGGACTTAGATCAACTTMTATGCCTGTGGATAGCGCCTCCAAAAATGAATCTATCAAAGCGCACAGCTCTCCTGCCAGGCAGTGTTGCGTCTTGATGTGGGATGTAGGATTCGTATTTATTTGTGCGATTAACATCTTTGACACAAAACAGCAGAAATACTTTGACCCGCTACTGCAGCATTTTTCTACAATAAATCGCCAATCGCACATGTGCTCATACTTTTTATTATTTTTATTCGCAAATGTAATGCTCGCAATCGCAACGTGGCTGGTAATAAGACATTCTTACCTAAATCAAATTTTATACCTTGCCTAACATCACTATTTGTGATTTTTTTAAGCACTTATGTAATACAAAAAAGCACAAAGGCTTCATAATTSATAAAGGTCATGTTAACTAACTGATATTACCRCAGAGAACAAAACCTCCTTTCCCCATAGGAATGGCTGAATGAACCAGAGGTAACTGGTTCCGTTTTTTAGGACTACCAGCTGGTGAGCTCTATACATCGAGGTATAATGGGGCGCTCTAATATGGAATAAATGGTGGAATTGCCTCGACTCGACCACCGCTCCCCCCAATTTCCCCCTTTTTTTGTACAAATGTGCAATGCACTTTCCGAACTGTGAAAGGCAGCAATACGCAACAAAGCGTCTAGTCTGCCGGAAAACCACACGAAGAAGTAGTAAACGGAAGTGAACAGTGACCAAGAACAATTTCCACGTTAGCGTTTCTTTTGTTATTTAGACATTTATTAACACCTTGGAACTCAAAATATGATTAATTTAACTGCACAGCATCACTTATGTACCCCGGGTAGTGTTTAATTKGCGTTGAAGACAGGACTTGGGTGATATAGTTAACGCTAGCTAGCGGCTAACGTTAGTTAACAATGGCTACCTGTAACTCTAACGTTATGGTTTTTCACACTCAAATAGCCTCCATCATGGAGGTGCTAGCAAATGCAGCCGTTGCAGAAATCTGTAAACTCGTAGACGACGATTATGCAGTGTTTCGTTTGGAAATGACTCAAAGCCAGAAAGAAAACAGGACATTGCGGAGGAAACTACAGCTACTTGAACTGAAGGTGACACGGGAGCGCGCAGAGAGGACAACGCGAGAGCGCGTCCTCGCCAGTCGTCCTAGTAGTGTCAAGATCCTCGACCGATACAGAGGAATGACAAGAGGTAAGCTACATTTTGAAGAAGGCAGAGGCTGCGGGGTCTGTCGTCCCGTTCCCTCTGCGCATGTGTTCAGATGTCTTACTCAGAGTTGGGTCTTGGTCAGTTTTTGGATAGTGTGRCATACTTCCCCTGATTACTTAGCTAGCTGCCGTGCATTTCTTTCCATGTTACGTTTATTTTACCAGGCAGGTCAATTAATAAGAAATACTTCTTGCACAAAGACAATATTCTAACCAGATTTTTGATTGACTGAATTTCCRATTGTCACGCTCAATTAAAATAATGTGATGCATGGAACATAATCAATAAATAGTATGTCAAMAATTTATTARAAGTTACCTTACATCCAGGGCCGGATTACCAAACGGGCACGCAGCYCATGTATCCCCGACCTCCCGGGGCCCCCAACAATTTRTTTTTAAGGTTGTTGGCCCCTGGTGGTCYGGCTCCCCCAGATAGCATATGAAAGAMTCAGCATTGAGCAAATTTGAACATGCAGCTGGCCAAGAACAGAGCAGCACATTTTGCTCTTCACTGTAATCAGAGGGCTAATTTCAATACTATGCATGCTAGTCTCTCTTGACTAAAAGTTGAGGAGAGACCGACTGCATCGCTTCTCGTTTTAATAAGAAACAATGTGTTAAATTCCAAATTGCTTGCATAGTCAACTTACATACAGCACTGACACAGACCCCACCAGACATGTCACCAGGMGTATTTTCACAGTCCCCAGGTCCAGAACAAATTCAAGGAAATGTACAGAATTATACAGAGCCATGGTTGCATGGAACTCCCATGTCATATAGCGGAAGTGAACAGCAAACCTGGTTAAAACATTTTTTTATTTCTATTAAGCAACGCCTCCAATGTTTTGGGGCACTAAGCAAATTTTGGGACTTGTGAGGGGAAACTTGAACTTTTTGAGAATTTTGTGCAACTAACAACGTGCGTTTACAGTAAACACTGAGGCTGTACCCTTACAGTTTTAGACAGCAGCCAATAGGCTTGTGTGGCTATTTGAGCATAAGGTAGGCCTACCAACAGACAAAGGAGGAAATCCCATAACATTTTCACATGGAAAGAGCATTTTTTTATTTGTTGGTATGCTTTTTCATTAATTTATATATTTTTTCAATTTCGTGATATCCATTTGGTAGTTACAGTCTTGTCCCATCGCTGCAACTCCGTACTGCCTCGGGAGAGGCGAAAGTCGAGAGCATGGTGTCCTCCCGAAACACGACCCGCCAGCCGCACTGCTTTCTTGACACACTGCTCGCTTAACCCGGAAGCCAGCCGCACCAATATGTCGGAGGAAACACCGATACAGCTGGCGACCTGAAGTCAGTGTGCATGGCGCCCCGGCTACAAGGAGTCTCATACCACCCCGAGAACGCTAGGCCCAATTGTGCGCCGTCGCGGTTCGGCCGGCTGCGACACAGCCTGGGATCAAACCCGGATCTGTAGTGAACTCTCTAGCTTTTGCATTTTTATGATATAGCCTACAGTACCTATATGTGGGTTCAATGCAAGCCTACATAACAGTTGAAGTCGGAAGTTTACATACACCTTAGCCAAATACATTTAACTCACTTCACAATTCCTGACATTTAATCTATAATCCTGAGGTTAGTTAGGATCGCACTTTATTTAAGAATGTAAATGTAGATTAATTGTAGAGCGAATTATTTATTTCAGCTTTTATTTCTTTCATCACATTCCCAGTGGGTCAGAAGTTTACATACACTCAATTAGTATTTGGTAGCATTGCCTTTAAATTGTTTAACTTGGGTCAAACGTTCGGGTAGCCTTCCACAATAAGTTGGGTGAATTTTGCCCATTCCTCCTGACAGAGCTGGTGTAACTGACTCAGTGTTTGTAGGCCTCTTTGCTCGCACACGTTTCAGTTCTGCCCACAAATTCTATAGGATTGAGGTCAGGGCTTTGTGATGGCCACTCCAGTACCTTGACTTTGTTTCCTTAAGCCATTTTGCACAACTTTGGAATTATGCTTGGGGTCATTGCCCATTGGAAGACCCATTTCGACCAAGCTTAACTTCCTGACTGATGTCTTGAGATTTGCTTCAATATATCCACATAATTTCCATCTCATGAGCATCTATTTTGTGAAGTGCACCAGTTCTCCTCTGCAGCAAAGCACCCCATAACATGATGCTGCCAACCCCCGCTCTTCACGGTTGGGATGGTGTCTTCGGCTTGCAAGCTCCCCCTTTTTCCTCCAAACATAACGATGGTCATTATGGTACAGTTTTATATCAGACCAGAGATATTTCTCCAAAAAGTATGCTGTTCGTCCCCATGTGCAGTTACAAACCGTAGTCTGGCTTTTTTATGGCGGTTTTGGAGCAGTGGCTTCTTCCTTGCTGAGTGCCTTTCAGTATGCGTATATGGACTCGTTTTACGTGGATGAGATACTTTTTACCCGTTCCTCCAGCATCTTCACAAGGTCCTTTGCTGTTGTTCTGGATTGATTTGCACTTTTGCACCAAGGTACGTTCATCTCTAGAAGACAAACGCTCTCCTTCCTGAGCGTATCACGGCTGCTTTGGTCCATGGGTGGTTTATACCTGCATACTATTGTTTGTACAGATGGACGTGGTCCCTTCAGGCATTTGTAAATTGCTCCCAAGGATGAACAGACTTGTGGAGGTCTACAATTTTTTTTCTGAGGTCTTGGCTGATTTCTTTTGATTTTCCCATGATGTCAAGCAAAGAGGCACTGAGTTTGAAGGTAGGCCTCGAAATACATCCACAGGTACACCTCCAATTGACTCAAATGATGTCAATTAGCCTATCCGAAGCTTCTAAAACCATGACATCATTTTCTGGAATTTTCTAAGCGGTTTAAAGGCACAGTCAACTTAGTGTATGTAAACTTCTGACCCACTGCTGGAATTGTGATACAGTGAAATAATCAGTCTGTAAACAATTGTTGGAAAATTTACTTGTGTCATGCACAAAGTAGATGTCCTAACCGACTTGCCAAAACTATAGTTTGTTAGCAAGACATTTGTGAAGTGGTTGAAAGACGAGTTTTAATGACTCCAACCTAAGTGTATGTAAACTTCCGACTTCAACTGTATATACAGTCGTGGCCAAAAGTTTTGAGAATGACACAAATATTAATTTCCACAAAGTTTGCTGCTTCAGTGTCTTTAGATATTTTTGTCAGATGTTACTATGGAATACGGAAGTGTAATTACAAGCATTTCATAAGTGTCAAAGGCTTTGATTGACAATTACATGAAGTTGATGCAAAGAGTCAATAAGACCTCTACAAGACCTCTGCAATCCGCCCTGGCATGCTGTCAATTAACTTCTGGGCCACATCCTGACTGTTGGCAGCCCATTCTTGCATAATAAATGCTTGGAGTTTGTCAGAATTTGTGGYTTTTTGTTTGTCCACCCGCCTCTTGAGGATTGACCACAAGTTCRCAATGGGATTAAGGACCTGGGGAGTTTCCTGGCCATGGACCCAAAATATTGATGTTTTGTTCCCCGAGCCACTTAGTTATCACTTTTGCTTTATGGCAAGGTGCTCCATCAAGTTAGATTCGTTTTGGTTTGTTGCATTGAAAAGGGGCTGATTTATAATGTTGATTCGATCACAGAAAAAACATTGATTTATATAGTGCAAACTAATGGGGCGAACTCAGTGAAGTTAAATCTCTTGGTCTCTGCAGAGGCCTGGCATTTCTTCTGAGCAGCAGTCCTTCGATGAGTTTTAACGGCTGTTGGCAACCAATCAATGTTGCATTTCTGCCACCTACTAGACTGAAGTACAACTCCCTTATACAGTGCTTGAATAAATAAATAATAACCCTACCTTCTAACACTACACTCACAAAAAACACCACCCTACTACACTATTTAAAACTATTTAGTCCTACCTCAGGCCAACAACCTGAAAGGATGGGACACCACCATTCAACACACCCTGTAACTCTTCTGATGTCAAGTCTCGCACACCCAAATAACTCTCTGCAGCTGCCACCACAACCTCAATTTTCTGTGACTTACGTTCCATCCGTGCAGTACAGTTGAAAACCATAATCTGTGCTATAAATGCTAAAAATCTAATCTTACTGAAACATCACTTGTTGGCCTATCCCTCTGTATTGTTACATATCTACTACTCACAGCACTCCTCTCAGGATCCCTCCCCCTTGACCCATCTGCCTCTACTTTCTTCACTGCCTCAGCATATGACAACTTCTGCACTACTCTAACCCTGGAAACCTCAATCTGCCTCTCTCACACGGGACATTTCTGATCCTATGTCCCATGGGCACCCCTACAATTAACACATACCACTACTTTCCCCAATGCTACACATTCCTTTGTCTCATGCCCTTCTGCACACTTCTCACACCTAGGAACCTCCCTCCAACACACTGCTGCCACATGCCCAGAGCAGCATTCCTGGAGGAGGTGCGCAGCTTAGAGGGAACATTGGTTGTGGGTCCCCTGTAGGTCAGCCCCCCCCCCCCCAGATAGCATATGAACAGGTCATAAACCATAGTAAATGGGTAGAATTGCAGGAAATTAGCTTGAAATGAGCTAAATGTGTAAAATACCATGAGATTAGCTATAAAACTGCACATTTACCTTGGAGATACAGAGGAGTCCGATATTATTGAAACCCTTGATAAAGATGAGAAAAACGACTGTGTAAAATATATTATTCAAATACTGAGCGATATGGTATGACTTTTTTGGAGGGGGAATTTATATTATTTTCACCACCACTGGTGGTCTAGTCATCTGACCAAAGCACCGCTTCCAATCCAATGTACAATGCTTTTTTAGCAAACTCCAGGTGTTTACATTTTTTGGATGACATTAAAATGGTGGGTTTTGCGTTGAAATGAGGATGCACGAGCAGAAAATAACCCCATACCTACTGTAATATAGGGTGGTGGATCTTCGATGTTATGGCTCTATTTTGCTTCCACTGGTCTTGGTGCCCTTGTTATGGTCAATGGCATAATGAACTTTACTCAGTATCAGGATATTTATGGTTGCCTCTGCCAGGAGACTAAAACTTGACCGCAAATGGATCTTCCAGCAAYACAATAACCTCAAGCACACATCAAAATCCACAAAGAAATGGTTAATTGCAATGGCCATCTCATTCTCCGGACTTAAAACCTATTAAAAACATAGTTTGAATTGAAGAAGGCAGTCCATAAGCGCAGACGAAGGATATCAAGATTCTGGAAGGATTCTGTATGGAGGAATGGTCTACAGCCTTGTTCACATTGGCAGTTTGAAGTGACGCAATTATATATATTTTTTGCATATCTAATTTGAATCAGTTCTTTTTCCTGCAGTATGAACAGCCAAAAAGCACATGGAATCAGATATCCCAAGTCATACAAATATGATTCCTGTCCATGCAACTTGTCTGAACAGTCAAATCTGATTTATTTTCCCTCAAGTGGTTTTTAGACTTATTTAGCATATCTTTTGTCGRCTGCTAGCTACTCTGTTGACAGTTTTGACAATAACATGTGGTAGCTAACTAGCTTGTTCATTGTTTACAAACAAATTAGTGAATATGCTAGAAAGCYAAACAGATTCCTAGCTAGCTAGTTGACTGCTGTGACTAGCCAAAAAGGACTCGTTTTGAAAGTTGGATCTTTAAGTGTTCTTACACTATGATTTTGAACATTCAAAGCAACTGGGAAACGTCCATAGCAGGCATTGTTGTCACCTTAGCTTGCTACACAACTTCTGAGTGATAGGAACCATGTGCACCTCCACCAATCAGCCTACACAACTGCYCACACACCCGTCGTTACTATGACTGCTGTCTGAATTTGGTAGTTTGTAACTTGCTGTTTGGACAGTCAGTATTCCAAAACAGATTTGAAAACTAAACTGATTTGAGCATTAAGGCCTGCAGTGTGAACAGGGCTTTAGATCCTTCCCAATGTGTTCTCCAACTCATAAAACATTAGAAAAGGGCCCCCTGACATTATCCTCATGTAACAGTATAACTTTAGTACGTCCCCTCGCCCCGACACGGGCGCGAACCAGGGACCCTCTGCACACATCAACAACTGACACCCACGAAGCGTCGTTACCCATCGCTCCACAAAAGCCGCGGCCCTTGCAGAGCAAGGGGAAACCCTACTTCAGGTCTCAGAGCAAGTGACGTAACCGATTGAAATGCTATTAGCGCGTACCCGCTAACTAGCTAGCCATTTCACATCCGTTACACTCACAAGGTGAGGTATTGAAAGGTATTGAAAACAGGAGTGTCAATCATTTGGACCCCTACCCTTTTTGAGAATTGTATTTATTACTTGTTAAACAAAATCTATTTCTCTGAGCAATTGTATTATTATAAAACATAACCACCCATTTCCCCCCCCCAATAACTCTCTTAGGTGAAGGACATCTCACTGGAGGCCACAGGAGCTTTGTGAAGCCTACAGGACACAAAACATGGAGAGATGACCAACCCATAGCTATAGATGAGGGGAGTGGAACCTCAAACCAGCATGTTATCGTGATAGAGGTTAGTGTCATAGTGTAACATAAAAAATGACAGTACATCAAATGTGGCCCGTTTTATTTCAGAAAGGCTCCTCTCAGCTATTCATTTGCTTACATGTACATCCTGATTTATCTGCCATAGGGGAGCTTGTGAGACTTCCCTATGACATTGTTATCCAATTCAACTCATGTACCTGTAATAACCTCCTCTCTTCTTGTGTCAGTCTGCAGATGCAGAGGCTGCAGGTCCTGGAGGATCGTCTTTGGTCAAGCAGGAAAGGACTGAAGGAGAGCACCGACGACACAGCAGAGACATCCAGATTGGAGTGGCACCCCCTCTAGCCACGGAGGACCTCCCCACCGCGCCCCAGCCCAGGGCCCTATGCAGCTACACGGAGGTCAGTGGAGCACTGAATGCCGTCCTCAAGTCAGAGAAAGACACAGAGACTTTAATTGTAACACAAAGGTTCTTACGCACAGGACCTGACCACAGATCAGACCCAGAGAGACTGGGACCACTGGGCTATCCTTCTGCTCCTGGCTCAGAGTATTTACTTTACAGTAACCCAAGCCTGAGGATGGTTCATTCCCATCGGGACTCAGGTGACGCGTTAGAGACTGGCAATGATCTGTCAGGTTCTTTCACTACAGAGATGGACCCTGGCAACATGCCCTTGGGTTTAGAGACACAGACTGATCTGTCTAGAGGGGACTGGAACCGGTACAGTAGTAGTGTGTACTCTGAAGGSTGCRTAGATAAMAAAGGGGAGGTTATAGTCGATGAGAGGACTGTCAAAGTGAAGTGCGAGGCTCCTCTGACATGGAATGTAGACGAGACTCACTTAGGAGAAGGACACTCACAAGGCAGAGATTTCTTAGATTACAGGGAAAGCTTAGAGACAAATCCAAATGTCGCGACCCACTCCCCTTTACACACGTTCAGGAATCGCGACCCAGTGTCCACGTCGATGGGGCCTTCCGATTCACAGAGCCGGGTCCTTTTCGATCAGGTTTTGAACTCAAAGGACCAAAGGGCCAAGGTTTTGGGAGGGGGAGCAAAATCAGGCGATAAAGAGAAACGGTTCCTCTGCATGTTCTGTAACGAAGGCTTCAATTGCCCTCAGAAGGTAGAGATCCACCAGAGGGTCCACATAGGGGTGAAACCCTTCAGCTGTACCCAGTGTCATATGCACTTTGCTGAGGCTGGCAACCTGAAGAGGCACCAGAGGGTCCACACAGGGGAGAAACCCTTCAGCTGTGTCCAGTGTCACATGCGCTTCACACAGGCTGGTGACCTAAAGAGGCACCAGAGGGTCCACACAGGGGAGAAACCCTTCAGCTGTACCCAGTGTCACATGCGCTTTGCCCAGGCTGGCAACCTAAAGATGCACCTGAAGGTCCACACGGGAGAAAGGCCATTTTCCTGTACGCACTGTGGGAAAAGGTTCTCAGAGAGGAGATGCCTCAGGATACACCAGCAGAAAAAACATTACACTCAATAACTTAGAAAGTAACTATTCCACTCGATAGCTTCTGACACTTAGATCTCACCCTGCATTAAAGACAAAAATAKATTTTCATTAATGTCAGCAGATGCATTTAGAGTAAGGAGAGTAACATATTTCAGTGTTGAATATTCCTGTGTAAATATTACATCCAGACATTGTGTGATACAATGCATTTGGAAAGTATTCAGACCCCTTGACTTCTTCCACATTTTGTTACTTTACAGCCTTATTCTAAAATGGATTAAATATATTTTTTCCTCGTCAATCTACACATAATACCCCATAATGACAAAGCAAAAATAGTTTTTTGCAAATTTATAAAAAAAATAACAAGCTGAAATATGACATTTACATAAGTATTCAGACCTTTTACTCAGTACTTTGTCGAAGCACCTTTGGCAGCGATTACATCCTTGAGTCTTCCTGGATATGACGCTACAAGCTTGGCACACCTGTATTTGGGGAGATTCTTCCATTCTTCTTTACAGATCCTCCCAAGTCCTGTAAGGTTGGTTGGAGTGTCYCTGCACAGCTATTTTCAGGTCTCTCCAGGGATGTTCAATTGGGTTCAAGTCTGGGCTCTGGCTGGGTTACTCAAGGACATTCAGAGACTTGTCCCGAAGCCACTCTTGGCTGTGTGCTTAGGGTTGTTGACCTGTTGGAAGGTGAACCTTCGCCCCAGTCTGAGGACCTGAGCGCTCTGGAGCAGGTTTTCATCAAGAATCTCTCTGTACTTCGCTCGTTCATCTTTCCCTCGATGCTGACTAGTCTCCCAGTCCTGCCTGCTGCTGAAAAATCCCCACAGCATGATGCTTCCACCACCATGCTTTACCGTAGGGATTGTGCAGGTTTCCTCCAGACGTGACACTTGGCATTCAGGCAAAGAGTTCAATCTTGGTTTCATCAGACCAGAGAATCTTGTTTGTCATGGTCAGAGTCCTTTAGGTGCCTATTGGCAAACTCGAAGTGAGCTGTCATGTGCCTTTTCTGAGGATTGGCTTCAGTCTGGCCACTCTACTATAAAAGCCTGATTGGTGAGTACTGCAGAGATGGTTGTCCTTCTGGAAGTTTCTCCCACCTCCACAGAGGAACTCTGGAGCTCTGTCACAGTGACCATCGGGTTCTTGGTCACCTCCCTGACCAAGGCCCTTCACCCCGATTGCTCAATTTGGCCGGGTGGCCAGCTTTAGGAAGAGTCTTGGTGGTTCCAAACTTCTTCCATTTAAGAATTATGGAGGCCACTGTGTTCTTGGGGACCTTCAACGCTGCAGACATTTTTTGGTCCCCTTCCCCAGATCTGTTCTCGACACGGTCCTGTCTCGGAGCTCTACTGACATTCCTTCGACCTCATGGCTTGATTTTTGCTTTGACATGCACTGTCAACTGTGGGACCTTTTGTTATAGACAGGTGTGTGCCTTTCCAAATCATGTCCAATCAATTGAATTTACCACAGGTGGACTCAGGATGCACCCGAGCTCAATTTCGAGTCTCATAGCAAAGGGTCTGAATTTGCAAACATTCTAAAAACCTGTTTTCGCTTTGTCATTATGGGGTGTTGTGTGTAGATGTGCTGAAATGTAACAAAGTCGAGGGGTCTGAATACCTTCTGAATGCAAAGTATATAAGGCATATATATACACTGAACAAAAATATAAATGCAACATGTAAAGTCTTGGTCCCATGTTTCATGAGCTGAAGCTACCAGAACTTTACCATATGCACAAAAAMGTAATTTCTCTCAAATGATGTGCACAAATGTGTTCACATCCCTGTTAGTGAGTATTTCTCCTCTGCCAAGATAACCCATCCACCTGACAAGTATGACATATCAAGAAACTGATTAAACAGCATGATCATTACACAGGTGCACCTTGTACTGGGGGCAATAAAAGGTCATTTTAAAATGTGCTGTTTTGTCACACAACACAATGCCACAGATTTATTTTACCCCACTTTTTCTCACCATTTTCGATCTCGTCTCATRGCTGCAACTCCCCAACGGACTCAGGAGGCAAKGGTTGAGTCATGCGTCCTCTGAAACATGACCCGCCTAACTGCGCTCCTTAACACCTGCCAGCTTAACCGGGAACCCAGCCGCACCAATGTGTCAGAGGAAACACTGTTCAACTGTCAGCCTGCAGGCACCCGTTCCACCACATGGAGTCGRTAAAGCGCGATGAGCCAAGTAAAGCCTCCCCGGCKAAACCCTCCCCTAACCTTGACGACGCTGGGCCAATTGTGCGCCGTCCTATGGGACTCCCGCCGATTGTGGCACAGCCCGGGAATGAACCCGAGTCTGTAATAACACCTTTAGCACTTCGATCCAGTGCCTTAGACCGCTYCGCCACTCGGGAAGCCCAGATGTCTCAAGTTTTGAGGGAGCATGCAATTGGCATGCTGACTGCAGGAATGTCCACCTGAGCTGTTACCAATTGAATGCTCACTTCTCTACCATAAGCTGCCTCAGCGGTTTGCTGATGTCATGATTGTGAACAGAATGCCCCATGGTGGCGGTGGGCTGATGGTATGGGCAGGCATAAGCTACGGACAACGAACACAATTGCATTTATCGATGGCAATTTGAATGCACAGAGATACCATGACTAGATCCTGAGGCCAATTGTCTTGCCATTCATCTGCKGCCATCATTTCATATTTCAGCATGATAATGCACGGTCACAAGGGTCTGTACACAATTTCTGGAAGCTGAAKATTTCCCAGTTTTTCCATGGCCAGCATACTCACCAGACATGTCAACCATTGAGCATGTTTGGAATGCTCTGGATCAACGTGTACGACAGCGCGTTCCAGTTCCCGCTAATATCCAGAAACTTTGCACAGCCATTGAAGAGCAGTGGGACAACATTCCACAGGCCACAGTCAACAGGCTGATCAACTCTATGCGAAGGAGATGTGTCATGCTGCATGGGACAAATGGTGGTTACWCCAGATACTGACTGGTTTTCTGATCCACACTCTGCTTTTTTAAAAGATATCTTTGACCAACAGATGCATATKTGTATTCCCAGTCATGTGAAATCCATAGATTAGGGCCAAATTAATTTATTTCATTTGACTGATTTCCTTTTATGAACTGCTGCGTTCATATTTTTGTTTAGTATATAAGCCTAAAATGTCTGTTATATTGTGTTTGTACTGTGTAGGCTATATGTTCACATGCCTATTTCATTACTTCCATTCAACTGCTTTATTTCTTTCCCAAGACACTTTTAATGAGAAAATTAATGCAGTTTATCAAGTTCATGCTGATTTTTTTGTTGTTGATGTGTGTGATTTTCATATGGTGGATTTAAAACTTGTTTGTTTAATAAATACAAAATGGGACTTTTCATTCTGACTTTCATTGAATCTCTCTTTAGTATACATCACATTTGATATCACCCTATTCTATACACACAACAGTGCTTTATAACCAATATACACTTACTAAATCTACCTACACWTACCCACACACTAACAAACACCTACTGTACACATCAACATAGGTTAGTCAGATTTGTCTGACTTATCATAGCTGACTCATTTATCCACAACATCATATTTATGTCCACCACGATGGGCTAAACGGCAATGAAGTCATTCTGTAACTACAGTATAGGACTCAAACGTAGTGGGGATGGGTAAACACTCCATGTTGAAATTGTGTTTATTATCTGTGTGTACATACCTGAGGAAGTGTATGTCTGTGTAATCTGTATCACCTGTCTCTTCCAGGAGGATGAGGATCCAGAGGTTCTGCTGGTGAAGGAGGAGGGGTGTGAGGAGGGACTGGGGAACCCTGAGGGGACCATGGTCATGGATGACAACCAGACTACACCTCCTCCTGAACCCACAGAGGAACCAGCTGAGCAGCACAGGACCACACACAGTCTCACTGAGGTGAGCCCACTGAACTACTGTCTTAATGGTGTAACGTCAGGGTCCGTATRCACAAWGCCACTCAGAGTATTAGTGCGGATCTAGGATCATTTTAGCCTTTTCGATCATACTGAATAAGATTATATAGACAGSTGGGGACTTGATCCTCGATCAGCAATTCTATTTTGAGACTCTTTATGGATACGYGCCCAGGTCTTGATTAATTTTGTCTTAAGTGTGGGACCATTTCTTACAATTATCKAACCATTAAAGAGTGTAATAGCATTACATTTACATGTTACATAGCAATCCCCCATTGCKCAATCAGAAGATGCTCCATAGCAGGGTGCTCATATCAGATTTCTTGATCCAACATCCTCTCACTCTGTATCTCTTACAGTCAGTAGACATGGAGGATGGGAAGCKTGATCTGCTGCTGGTCAAAGAGGAGACAATAGAAGACGGACCAGAGAGCATTGATCTGCTGAGTGGACTAAAGATGGGGGAGCAAGGTAAGGGAGAAATACAAATAGCCTACATACAGTAATAGATCTTCAATGGGAATAGTGATAAGCCMGGCTATTATTTTTGTTTCTTCATTCATAAAATGAAATCAATACAAGTTATGTTTACCTTCAAAAGTTTCAAGTTCCATTTGTCGAATGCACAAGTACAGTGAAATGCTTAACTTGCAAGCTGGAGGACGTCCTCCGGACGTTGTCATAATTACTGTGAAAGTCTATGGAAGGGGGTGAGAACCATGAGCCTTTTGTATTGAAGTCAATATACCTAGAGGAAGACGGAAACTAGCTGTCCTCCGGCTACACKWTGGTGCTACCCCAGAGAGTGCTGTTAAGGCTACTGTAGACCTTTATTGCAGAAGTGTTTTTTTAATCAGTTATTTGGTAGCATGAATATATTTAGTATAGTTTTATCTAAAAAAAAAATACTTTTTAAATGTTTAACAATTTTTAGTTTTATGTAATTCCCTGAGGAATTACATAATTTTCCCATAAAAGTCCTTTCCTCCTCTGAGGAGCCTCCCCTGATTCGCACCACTTGAGATTTTCCACATTTTGTTGTATTACAGCCTGAATTTAAGATGTATTAAATTGAGATTTTTTTGTCACTGGCCTACACACAATACCCCATAATGTCATAGTGGAATTGTTATTTTTTATTTTTTTTATTTTACAAATTCATTAAAAATGAAAAGCTGAAATATCTTGAGTCAATAAGTATTCAACCCCTTTGTTATGGCAAGCCTAAATAAGTTCAGGAGTAAACATTTGCTTAAAAGTCACATAAGTTGCATGGACTCACTCTGTGTGCAATAAGTGTGTAACATAATTTTTTTTAGGACTACCTCATCTCTGTACCCCACACACAGAATTATCTAAGGGCCCTCAGTCGAGAAGTGAATTTCAAACACAGATTCAACCAGGGAGGTTTTCCAATGCCTCGCAAAGAAGAGCACCTATTGGTAAAAATAAAATACAATTTGACATTGAATATCCCTTTGAGCATGGTGAAGTTATTAATTACACTTTGGATGATATATATATATATACACACCCAGTCACTACAAAGGTATAGATGTCTTTCCTAACTCAGTTGCCGAGAGGAAAGAAACCGCTCAGGGCTTTCACCATGAGGCCAATGGTGAATTTAAAACAGTTACAGAGTTTAATGGCTGTGATAGGAGAAATCTGAGGATGTATCAACAACATTGCAGTTATTCCACAATACTAACCTAATTGACAGAGTAAAAAGCCTGTACAGAATAAAATATTCCAAAACATGCATCCTGTTTGAAATAAGGCACTAAAGTAATACTGCAAAAAAATTGGCAAAGCAATTCACTTTTTCTCATGTATACAAAGTGTTATGTTTGGGGCAAATCCAATACAACACATTACTGAGTACCATTCTCCATATTTTCAAGCATAGTGATGGCTGCATCATGTTATGGGTATGCTTATAATCGTTAAGGACTGTATAGTTTTTCAGGAAAAAAATTAACGGAAGGGAGCTTAGCCCAGGCAAAACCCTAGACGAAAACCTGGTTTAGTCTGCTTTCCACCAGAAACTGGGAGATTAATTTTCCTTTCGGCAGGACAATAACCTAAAACACAAGGCCAAATCTACACTGGAGTTGCTTACCAATAAGACAGTGAATGTTCCTGAGTGGCCAAGTTACAGTTTTTACTTAAATCTACTTTAAAATCTATGGTAAGACCTGAAAATGGTTGTCTAGCAATGATCAACAACCCATTTGACAGAGCTTGAAGAATTTTACAAATATGTTGCACAATTGTTACAGAATCCAGGTGTGGAAAAGTCTTATTAAGCGACTTACCCAGAAAGGACTCTCTGCCAATCGCTGCCAATGGTGCTTCTACAAAGTTTTGACTCAGGGGGGTGAATACTTATGTAAATTTGATATTTCCATATTTCATTTWCAATACATTTGCTAATACATTTTTTAAATATGTTTTCACATTATGCGGTATTGTGTGTGGATGGTTGAGATTTTWGATTTTTTTTTCATCCATTTTGAATTCAGGCTGTAAAAACAAAATGTGTAATAAGTCAAGGGTTATGAACACTTTCATGTAGATAGGGATTAGGAGAAAATCCTAAAACAAAAATCCACAAAACACACATAATAATGTATGAACTTGACCAGGTAATTGACAAAAAAAATACTCCACATGTAGAGTTCTCTGCCATGTTTGTAAAGTCTATTTTGTAACCTCTTCCTGCAGGTAGTTGGCTGGAGGCTAACAGGGGGGACTGGGCAGCCATCTTGAATTCCCAGACCCAGARYGGTGCAGTCAATGACCCAGGGGACAACATCACTGAGCAGGGCAGAACCGGAGGTGACATAGTGGAGGTCAGTGGATGGGACAGCGTCATCAACTCTGGACTTGGGAACAACACTGTTAACCAGAAACAGACATTCGAACACAAATCAACAGCTGAACTTAGTCTCTATGACAACAGACTGTCTGAGACCAGGGAGAGGCGTAGATTTGGTCTGCAAGGACGGGGACGTGTCCGTATGCAGCGGGAGAGAACAGACACAGACTCGGCTAGCGACGCTCCGTCCTGCTCCTATAGTTGTGATTCAGAGAGACTGATGGTGCCTCAGGTTAACCCCCTAACAGGTGCTGCCTTCAGCCTGCCTTCTATAGGATCTATCAACTGGAACATGGACCCTGCGACAACACAGAC
>NC_036853.1:48681223-48704089 GCF_002910315.2 Salvelinus sp. IW2-2015
GAAAATGTAGTCTTTCAGAATTACAGAATAGCATACTCTGAGTTGTCCTCATGTTAGGTCCTGATTTGGCTATGCCAATTGGCAGTGGGCTACGGTATTGCATTTCGCAGAAAATATTTACTTAGAATTCCATGGCATTATTTTATAGTAACAAGAATACAATTGAACAAAGCTGAATAAAATAGAAAGGATATTTTCTCCAAACGATTTGAGGGAGTGCGCACATGCAMCTATTCTGTGTTGAGCTGTTAACAAATAAATAAGTACTCCTATATGCTTAATTTATATTTATTAATGTAGCTTTAGTTGTTCTACAAATGTTGGGCTATATGTTTTGATTTTTAATACATTGTAAGGCTGCATGATGCGACTAATGATGATGTGAAAAAAGTCACTTGAAAGGCATGAGCTCTGCTTTGTTTTTCTGCGCAGGCTYTACACACATTCACAATTTGACACGCACTTGAAAATGCCTAGAATTTTACGGTGGCATCTCCTTTGTGTGGCCGTAATGCACCCTAAAAAAATCCATGTATTTTGCGGCCTTTGGCGGTTATGCCCTTCTCCCTGAGTGCTGRGTGCTCCGAATCACCTCACTCTGGTGGCTCACCATCATGTGATCAGGTCTTTCTCACGTTTACAAGTGAAGACAGACACAACCGGGACGCAATAAGTAATTTGGCCACTTTAGTTGTGATAAACCTTATCAAAACATATAGGCCTAACGCCTCCCGAGCGGCGCAGTGGTCTAAGGCTAGAAGTTCTGGTTCGAGTCCAGGCTCTGTTGCAGCCGGCCGTAACCGGGAGACCCATGGGGCGGAGCACAATTGYCCCAGCGTCGTCCGGGTTAGGAGAGGGTTTGGCCAGCAGGGATGTCCTTGGCCCATCGCGCTCTAGCAACTTCTGTGGCGGGCTGGGCGCATGCACGCTGACACGGTCGCCAGGTGTACAGTGTTTCCTCCGACACATTGGTGTGGCTGGCTTCCGGGTTAAGTGGGCGTTGTGCAGTGCGCCTTGGTTGGGTTGGGTTTCGGAAGACGCACAGCTCTTGACCTTCACCTCTCCCGGGTCCGTACTGGAGTTGCAGCGATGGGACAAGACTGTAACTACCAACTGGATAACACAAAATTGGGGAGAAAAAGGGGTAAAAATAACATATAGGCCTATAGGCTAGGCTACAGGAGGTGTGTGACTATGATTTGAAAAAGTKGAAAAAGGGCATTGTTTCTTATGCTGGGCATCATTCACAAGTGATAATATATAATTCACAAGTCTGATGGGTGACAATATTAACCTATTCTTGATTTAATATTGTCTTTACATATACTAAATAATATGTGTGAAATTTGTTTTGATTTAGAATGGACATTTATCATGCACCTGTATCGAAACAGGGGCAGCAGGGAAAAATACATATCATCTATGCACTTAAATAGCGAATGGAGGACGCTTTTCCCGTGGTTAATTTTCATGCCAGCCAGGTAGGCTATACACCTGTTGTAAATCTAAGCAATGTGCTTAATATTAGGAAAGTTGAGAAATAAATATAATAGCCCTAGCCGGTAGAAAGCTGAGGGGATCCTCTTCTTTTTTGTAGAGGCCATCYCTCTATTTTCTTGCGCAATTACATAGCCTATAAAAATGTTGCTCAACATGAGCTCATGGGCTCTCATGAAGTGTTTGATTGCGCCCCCTRGGGCTCGTGCGGTGGAGATCTTCGTGGGCTATACTCCGCGTTGTCTCAGGGTAGTAAGTTGGTGGTCTGTTGATATCCCTCTAGTGGTGTGGGGGCTGTGCATTGGKAAAGTGGGTGGGGTTATATCCTGCATGGTTGGCCCTATCCAGGGGTATCGCCAGACGGGMCCACAGTGTCCCCCGACCCACCCCTGTCTCAGTCTCCAGTATCTATGCTGCAATAGTCTATGTGCCAGGGGGCTAGGGTCAGTCTGTCTTACCTGGTGTCCTGTGTGAATTTAAGTATGCTCCCTCTAATTCTCTCTCTCTCCCTCTTTCCCTCTCCTCTTGAAGGACCTGAGCCCTAGGATCATGCCTCAGGAATACTTGGCCTGATGACTCCTGGCTGTCCCCAGTCCACCTGGTCGTGCTGCTGCTCCAGTTTCAACTGTTCTGCCTGTGGCTAGGGAACCCTGACCTGTCCACCGGACGTGCTACCCTGTCTCGGACCTGCTGTTCTGCTGTCTCTCTCTCTTTCTCTTTACCGCACCTGCGGTCTCTGAATGCTCCGCTATGAAAAGGCAACTGACATCTACTCCTGAGGTACTGACCTGTTGCACCCTCTACAACCACTGTGATTATTATTTGATGGAGTGCTGCAGAAATGGTTGTCCTTCTGGAAGGTTCTCCCATCTCCACAGAGGAACTCTGGAGCTCTGTCAGAGTGACCATAGGGTTCTTGGTCACCACCCTGACCAAGGCCCGTCCAAGGCCCCACCACCCTGACCAAGGCCCCCCGATTGCTCAGTTTGGCCGGGCGGCCAGCTCTAGAAAGAGTCTTGGTGGTTCCAAACTTCTTCCATTTAAGAATTATGGAGGCCACTGTGTTCTTGGGGTATCTTCATTTCTGCAAAAAAAAAATTGGTACCCTTCCCCAGATCTGTGCCTCGATACAACCCTGTCTCTGAGCTGTACGGACAATTCCTTCGACTTCATGGTTTGGTTTTTGCTCTGACATGCATTGTCAAATGTGGGACCTTTATATAGACGTGTGTGCCTTTCCAAATCATGTCCAATCAATTGAATTTACCACAGGTGGACTCCAATCAAGTTGTAGAAACATCTCAAGGGTGATCAATGGAAACAGGATGCATCGGGCTCAATTTTGAGTCTCATAGCAAAGAGTCTGAATACTTATGTAAATAAGGTATCTGTTTTTATTTTGAATAAGTTGGCAAACATTTCTAAAAACCTGTTCACTTTGTCATTATGGGGTATTGTTTGAAGATTGAGGTAAAAATTGTATTTAATCAGTTTTAGAATAAGGCTGTAACTTAACAAAATGTGGAAAAAGGGAAGGGGTCTGAATACTTTCCCAATGCAATGTACACACACCATTATTTATTTATTATTTGTATATATTTATTTATATTTTTATATAAAGGGCCTTCCTCTAACACCGCCTGGTGTAGAGGTCCTGGATGACAGGCAGCTTAGCCCCAGTGATGTACTGGGCCGTACACACTACCCTCTGTAGTGCCTTGCAGTCGGAGGCCTAGCAGTTGCCGTACCAGGCAGTGATGAAACCACTCAGGATACTCTCGATGTTGCAGCTGTAGAACCTTTTGAGGATCTGAGGACACATGCCAAATCTTTTTAGTTTCCTGAGGGGGAATAGGCTTTGTCATGCCCTCTTCACGACTGTCTTGGTGTGTTTGGACCATTCTAGTTTGTTGGTGATGTGGACACCAAGGAACTTGAAGCTGTCAACCTGCTCCYCTGCAGCCCTGTCGATTAGAATGGGGGCGTGCTCAGTCCTCCTTTTCCTGTAGTCCACAATCATCRCCTTTGTCTTGATTATGTTGAGGGATAGGTTGTTATTCTGGCACCACCTGGCCAGGTCTTTGACCTCCCTATAGGCTGTCTCTTTGTTGTCGGTGATCAGGTTACCACTGTTGTGTCATCTGCAAACTTAATGATGGTGTTGGAGTTGTGCCTGGCCACGCAGTCGTGGGTGAACAGGGAGTACAGGAGTAGACTGAGCACYCACCCCTGAGGGGCTCCAGTGTTGAGGATCGGCTACGGAGAGCTACAGAGAGCGTGATCACACAGTAGTCCGGAACWGCTGATGCTCTCATGCATGCCTCAGTGTTGCTTGCCTCGAAGCGAGCATCGAAGTCATTTAGCTCGTCTGGTAGGCTCGTGTCAGTGGGCAGCTCGCCGCGAGGCTGTGCGTCCCTTTGTAGTCTGTAATAGTTTGCAAGCCCTACCACATAAGACGAGCATTGGAGCCGGTGTAGTAGGATTCAATCTTAGCCCTGTATTGGCGCTTTGCCTGTTTGATGGTTTGTCGGAGGGCATAGCAGGATTTCTTATAAGCGTTCMGGTTAGTGTCCKACACCTTGAAAGCGGCAGCTCTACCCTTTAGCTCAGTGCGAATGTTGCCTGTAATCCATGGCTTCTGGTTGGGGTATGTACGTACAGACACTGTGGGGATGACGTCCTCGATGCACTTATTGATAAAGCCAGTGACTGATGTGGTGTACTCCTCACTGCCATTGTATTTTTTACCCTCTGGTTGTGCATTTAACATGRTGATAGAAATMAGGTKAAACTGATTTAAGTTTCCCTGCATTAAATTCCCCGGCCACTAGGAGCGCCACCTCTGGGTGAGCYGTTTCCTGTTTGCTTATTTCCTTATACAGCTGACTGAGTGCAGTCTTAGTGCCAGCGTCTGTCTGTGGGGTAAATAATCAGCCACAAAAAGTATGGATGAAACTACTTCAGGCGAGCAAAATCTAGACTTCCTTAGATTTCGTGCACCAGCTGTTGTTTACAAATATGCACAGACCCCCGCCCTAACCGGAGTGTGCTGTTCTATCTTGCCGGTGCAGCGTATATCCCGCTAGCTGAATATCCATGTCATCATTSAGCCACGATTCCGTGAAACATAAGATGTTACAGTTTCTGATGTCCCGTTGGTAGGATATTCGTGATCGTACCTCGTCTAATTTATTGTCCAGTGATTACACGTTGGCAAGTAACGGCAGCTTTCTCACTCACCGTCTGCAGATCCTTACGAGGCACCCCGCTCTGTGTCCTCTGTACTTGCGTCTCTTTCTCTTGCTAATGACGGGGATGTTGGCCTTGTCAGGTGTTCGAAGTACATCCTGTGTATCCTGCTTGTTGAAGAAAAAATCTTAGTCTAATCCGAGGTGAGTGATCGCTGTCCTGATATCCAGAAGCTCTTTTTTGCCGTAAGATACGGTGGCAGAAACATTATGTACAAAATAAGTTACAAATAACGCAAAACCCCCCCCACCAACACCCAAAACAATGTCTAGAGGAGGGAGCTCAAAGACAAACCACCTGAGGGTGATGGCTCTTGCTCCTACCCCCTCTGGTGTCATTGGGTCACAATGTGGGAGGCCGAGCGTTAGGATGGACGGAGACAAGCCGTACGCCTGCCCCACTTGTGGCAAGCGCTTTTCTAAGGTGAACTATGTGAAGAGGCACCAGCCTSTTCACACKATGGAGAGGCCCTTCAAGTGTAAGCTATGTTACAAGAGCTTCTCCTTCCTGAGTGACCTTCAGACACAGGGATGTCCACAAAAGGGGAAAATTGTATTACTGTGGCTTGCATTTTAGCTGCACCTGCGATAACATTCTTTGAAGTGTCCTGGGGGAAGTGTTTTTTTTTTTCATTATTACTACGTCCCTCAGTTGAGCATCTGGATATGATCACATTCTCACATGATACAGACTTGTTGTTTGGTGTGCTGGCATGGCCAAAARACTGTCATGTTATTGAATTGTAACACTATATTTCCCCTCTGAATGTAGTTGTGCCTACGGCCTATTCATAAAYTACACCTTTTTTATAACACCTTTAGAACAAGTCAGGTCTGCTGAGAAGACATGTATCCGGTGTAAAGCATAGCAGGAGAATTTGCGACAAACCTTTTCTTGGAGATACTTCCTTAATTCCCAACTTGGAAGATAACCCATGTCTTCTAWACTTCCATGGCTAGTTGCAGGTGGTTCATTGGAATTTAGGAAACAGTTTTTAAATTAAATCAATTTGAAAACCCTGAGCAGTCGACAGATGGTGAACTCTCAGAAATTAAACCTGACAAAAGTGAAGATGCCAACCAATAATATCCTTTCTCTAAAGTAAAGCAGAGGCCAGGGATTAATAAAAGCAGTGGTAAAAAACAAAATGGCAAGAGTTGTGGAATAGGGACGGAAAGGGAAGAGACCTGTATAGGATCCAGGAAAACGTGAGGGCAGGGAGTTCCTCGGTTCGAGAGGGAAACGTAATCACAAGGCTGAGACTGGGACTCATGAGACTCAACAGCACTTTGAAATTAGTAGGGAAACATCCAACTGGGAAGTGTGATCACTGCCAGGAGGAGATTGAGACAGTGGGACAAATTATATTTCACTGCCATCTGTATTGGAGGGAAAGGGACTATTTGTTATTAGGAATATTGGTATTGAAGAGCCAAGTTTAATTGAATTGTTAGGAAACCCTTAAGGTGATATTGTATTTGAATTATGTATTCCATTTCCTTAGGGAGAAGGCCGGGTTTAATTGGGTAAAGTTAAACTTGAGACATTCCCTGTCTCTGTTCCACACTCCAGTCCAGTTGGTGGCGGTAAGGCATCACTAACAGTTGGTTGCCAACCGCCATTTAAGACCAGTGAAGAATAAGTGTAAACGGAAGTGACCATGACCAACTTCCATGTTAGCGTTTTTATTGTTGTTATTTAGACGTTTATTAACACATTGGAACTCAAAATATGACTCTTAACTGCACATTATAACATAATTATCCCAGGTAGTCTTTAAGTCGCGTTGGAGACGGGACTTGGTTGATATTTTATCAAGGTAACATTAGCTAGCTGCTAATGTTAGCTAACAATGGCTAACTGTATGGTTTTTCACACTCAAATAGCCTCCATTATGGAGGTGCTAGCGAATGCCGCCGTGGTAGAGGTCTGTAAACTRGTAGACGACGACTATGCAGTGTTTCGTTTGGAAATAACTCAAAGCCAGAAAGAAAACAGGGCATTACGGAGGAAACTACAGCTACTGGAACTGAAGGTGGCACGGGAGCGTGCAGAGAGGACAACGCCAGACCGCGTCCTCTCCAGTTTCCCCAGTAGTTTCAAGTCCCTCGACCGATACAGAGGAATGACAAGAGGTACATTTTACAGAAGGCCTGTCGCACTGTTCACATCTACACATGTGACTTTAGATGTGTTAACCAGAATTGGGTCTTAGTCAGTTTTTGGATAGAATGCCATTACTTAACTAACTTGCAGAATCAGTAACTAATCATGTACTTGATTTACTATGATTTACTCATTGAAAACAGTAAGATGCCTGGAACATAATCGATCTATATTAAGAAATTATGTGAAGTGTTACCTTACATTCTTGCCAAATCTAGACAGTGTCAAAACMGTCTATTGTACAATGTAGTGTTGAGCATTGACGGTACCTAACCTAACCATCTCTTTATCCCCAATCACTCTCTCAGGTGAAGGACATCTCACRGGAGGCTACAGGAGCTTTGTGAAGCCAGCYGGACACAATACATGGAGAGATGACCAACCAATCACTGTTGATGAGGAGAGTGGAACCGCAACCCAGCATGTTATCGTAATAGAGGTTAGATTACAGTACATATAATGGGCCCAGTTTATTTCAGAATGGCTCCCCTCAGTTATTTATTTGCTTACATACCGGGACGCTACCAGTATCGCGATACTCATTAGTATTTAAGTTATTTAGGAAAACAGCCTTAATTTTGGAAACAAACAATTAATTATGTTGTCATCCAGTCATATCTATTTATTTTTCTAACTATAGCAGACAATATTTTACATACAGCAGGTTTTTAAAGGACCAAAGAGTTTAGTCTGCTTGGTGTTTTAATTTTTCCCTTGGGGAAAATATTGCTTTACTGGTATCCTCACAGACCAGTGTTAAGGTAATGTACATTTAATTTGTGCATTGTGTAACAAAAAAAGTAATTTGAACACATACAAAATCGCATTCTAAAATACAGAATTTATATTTGACAACAAAATGGGAAAGTTGTTTTGACTTTGGCTGTGTTATTTATTGGAAACCGGCGCAATCGTCCAATGGAGAAACCACTCTGTCATTTCCTMTTTGCTAAAATTCTACACTGGTCATTCAATGTGGGGGGYAAAAGCACTGAGTAGTGTAGGGAATCATTGTACCATCCAGTTAAAATAACTTTTAAATAACAAAAAATATAGCTGTTTGAAGCTGGTGMACCAAAACCAAAAGGCTCAAGCTCAAGGAGTCTCCATCATGTTACATGGAAATGGGATGCGGGGGAGGGGAGAMATTTTGTTTTGAATGTAGCCTAGTGCTGTTGCAATTCATCTAGCTCCCACATGGGGGAGAGAAATTCATGTGTAGCACCTTTAATTTTGTCACCTATTTTATATTTTGTTTTAGTCTTCAAGAGGTGATGATATTAAAATCAAACAGTTATAACATTTATTTAACAATCCCTTAAATGGCACGCAGTTCTCAGTGGTTTTAGCGGAGCTGGGGGTCTCCTTGCCCCCCAGCAGGTAAATCGAATTCTCTGCACCTTTATTTTATTGATAATGACCTATTAATGTCTAGTTTTAGTTAATCATTTGAATCCTATTTTAGTCACTGTAGTTTTATTTTGTTTTAACAGTTCATACAAACCTCTAACTTAACTTACATCATGCACATAATAAACWCAGCAAAAAAAGAAACGTCCTCTCACTGTCAACTGCATTTATTTTCAGCAAACTTAACTTGTGTAAATATTTGTATGAACATAACAAGATTCAACAACTGAGACATAAACTGAACAAGTTCCACAGACATGTGACTAACAGAAATGGAATAATGTGTCCCTGAACAAAGGGGGGGTCAAAATCAAAAGTAAGTCAGTATCTGGTGTGGCTGCCAGCTGCATTAAGTACTGCAGTGCATCTCCTCCTCATGCACTGCACCAGATTTGCCAGTTCTTGCTGTGAGATGTTACCCCATTCTTCTACCAAGGCACCTGCAAGTTCCAGGACATTTCTGGGGGGAATGGACCTAGCCTTCACCCTCCAATCCAACAGGTCATAGACGTGCTCAATGGGATTGAGATCCGGGCTCTTTGCTGGCCATGGCAGAACACTGACATGCCTGTCTTGCAGGAAATCACGCACAGAACGAGCAGTATGGCTGGTGGCATTGTCATGCTGGAGGGTCATGTCAGGATGAGCCTGCAGGAAGGGTACCACATGAGGGAGGAGGATGTCTTCCCTGTAACGCACAGTGTTGAGATTGCCTGCAATGACAAGCTCAGTCCGATGATGCTGTGACACACCGCCCCAGACCATGACGGACCCTCCACCTCCAAATCGATCCCACTCCAGAGTACAGGCCTCGGTGTAACGCTCATTCCTTCGACGATAAACGCAAATCCGACCATCACCCCCTGTCTCTTATACACATCTAGATGTGTATAAGAGACAGGCAGGGACCCTGGGCATCTTTCTTTTGGTGTTTTTCAGAGTCACTAGAAAGGCCTCTTTAGTGTCCTAAGTTTTCATAACTGTGACCTTAATTGCCTACCGTCTGTAAGATGTTAGTGTCTTAACGACAGTTCCACAGGTGCATGTTCATTAACTGTTTATGGTTCATTGAACAAGCATGGGTGTTTAAACCCTTTACAATGAAGATCTGTGAAGTTATTTGGATTTTTACAAATTATCTTTGAAAGACATGGTCCTGAAAAAAGGGCCGTTTCTTTTTTTTGCTGAGTTTAGCTTCCACTCCCTTAGTCCTGTCTCTTATACACATCTAGATGTGTATAAGAGACAGGTCTTAGGCATCTCACAGTACYGACATTGCAATTTATTGCCCTGGCCACATCTGCAGTCCTCATGCCTCCATGCAGCATGCCTAAAGGCACGTTCACGCAGATGAGCAGGGACCCTGGGCATCTTTCTTTTGGTGTTTTTCAGAGTCACTAGAAAGGCATCTTTAGTGTCCTAAGTTTTCATAACTGTGACCTTAATTGCCTACCGTCTGTAAGATGTTAGTGTCTTAACGACAGTTCCACAGGTGCATGTTCATTAACTGTTTATGYTTCATTGAACAAGCATGGGTGTTTAAACCCTTTACAATGAAGATCTGTGAAGTTATTTCGATTTTTACAAATTATCTTTGAAAGACAGGGTCCTGAAAAAAGGTCAGTTTCTTTTTTTTTTGCTGAGTTTAGCTTCCACTCCCTTAGTCACAGCCATTTTAGTCACGTAAGTCAGTACGTTCTTTTCTATTAAATAATGAATATGTAGGCTACCTCTAACTTCCATCATGTACACATTCAGATAGCCTTGTACAACTARGTATACTATCCCCTTCTACACCGTAGCTGGCAACATTGATATTGTAGCAGATTGTAACCAATGCCAGCCATAATCAACCAATACTATACAGCCTTGGCTACAGGTTAAACAATTTATAGCTCTGATTTTCTCCCCATCATAACTGTCAAGGGGGTAAATAACAGTGCTTTCCTTAAAGCGGAGAATTGGAGCTTTCCAGAAATGCCAGAAGCATTACTGTACTCCTAATATTCAACAAATAGCATTTGTTTTTCCCCATAGGAAAAAAGCAACCGCAACTCACATTTGCGGACCGCGAGAGACCACAACAAACACAGATGAATGAATAACAGTGTACATGGGGAAAATAGAGCTTCTGATGAGATCAAAGTGAAATAGCCTACATGAAAGTAAGAGAGAGTGTTAACATTATTGTTTCTAGTTGAGGTTAGTTACAAGTGAAGTGTCCTYGCTTCGCATCAGTTCAAAAGATTGACGAGTGACTGAACAGGGCGKCTGGGAGCTGTGTGGGAGAGATCAGCTCAATCAGATCGCGCAACTGAAAGATGTCAATTCTTATAATGAGAGGATTGCATTAAATATTCTGCTTGCATGCTTATTGCTTATGATTGGACAAAACTGATGAAAAAGAGCATGTCAAATTAAATTAGCCTCATATGGAATTCTCGTCTGGTCACATTTTTGAAAAGTAATTGGTAATAGTTCGTTTTTTTCCAGGGCCTCTTGTCTCATTATGGCATAGTTTTAGTATTGTCACAGCCCTACTTACATGTACATCACAGGAGGTTGGTGGCACCTTAATTGGGGAGGACGGGCTCATGGTAATGGCTGTAGTGGAATATTATTGAACACGTGTTTGATGCCATTCCATTTGCTCCATTCCAGCCATTATTATGAGCCGTCCTCCCCTCTGTAGCCTCAACTGATGTACATCGTCATTTATTTGCCATAGGGGAGCTTGTGAGACATCCTTACGACATTGTTATCCATTTCTACTCATGTACCTGTAATAACCTCCTCTCTTCTTGTCAGTCTGCAGATACAGAGGCTGCAGGTCCTGGAGGATCGTCTCTGGTCAAGCAGGAGAGGACTGAAGGAGACGACCCACAACACAGCAGAGACATCCAGACTGGAGCAGCGGCTGGAGTGGCACCCCCTGTAGCTACGGACGACCTCGCCACCACGCCCCAGCCCCYACGCAGCATTACGGAGGTCAGTGGAACACCGAAGGCCGTCCTCAAGTCAGAGACAGACACCGAGACTTTAACTGTAACACAAAGGCTCTTACGCACAGGATCTGACCACAGATCAGACCCAGAGAGACTGGGACTGGGGCCACTGGGCTSTCCTCCTGCTTCAGGCTCAGAGTATTTACCGGTATTTCACCAGAGCCAGYGGARMGTTKATTCCCTTGGAGATGGTGATACGTTAGACACTGGTGGTGATGATCTGTCTTGTTCTTACACTACAGAGACGGAACCTGTCAACATGCCCTTGGGTTTAGAGACCCAGAKTGATCTGTCTAGAGGGGACTGGAACCAGTACAGTAGTAGTGTATACTCTGAAGGGTTCCTAGATAAGAAAGGGGAGGGTCTGGTTGTAGATGAGGTGACTGTGAAAGTGGAGGGTGACGTTCCTCCCACATGGAATGCAGATCACCTAGGAGACGMACACTCACAGGGCAGAGATTTCTTAGACTACAGGGAAAGCTTCGAGACAAATCCAAATGTTGCGACCCACTCCCCTTTACACATGTTCAGGGATCGCAACCCAGTGTCCACGTCGATGGGGCCTTCCGATTCACATGGCCGCATCCTTTTCGATCAGGTATTGAACTCAAACGACAGGGCTAGAGCCCAGGCTCAGGGAGGAGGAGCCTCATCAGGTAGTAGTAAAGAGAAACGGTTCCTCTGCATGTTCTGTAACAAAGGCTTCAGCTGCCCCCAGAAGGTGGAGATCCACCAGAGGGTCCACACAGGGGAGAAGCCCTTCAGCTGTACACAGTGTCACATGCGCTTTGCGGAGGCTGGCACCCTAAAGAGGCACCAGAGGGTCCACACAGGGGAAAAACCCTTCAGCTGCCCCCAGTGTGAGAAGAGGTTCTCCCACCAGCACCATCTGAAGAGGCACTTGAAGGTCCACACGGGAGAGAGGCCGTTCGCCTGTACGGACTGCGGGAAGATGTTCTCAGAGAGGAGCTACCTCAGGATACACCAGCAGAAAAACCATTCCACTCTATAACATAGAAAGTAACTATTCGATAGCTTCTGACGTTTAGATCAAATCTTGCATTAAAGACAATTAATTTTAATTGTCAGCAGAATGGATCCATAGATGCATTTGGAATAACAAGAGTAACAGATTTCAGTGTTAAATATTCCTGGGTAGAATATTGCATCCAGACATTGTGTGATYTATAAGGCATATATAAGCCTAAGAAGTCTGTTATATATTGTGTTTGTACTATGTAGGCTACAGTGCTTTCAAAGTACTCAGACCCCTTTACTTTTTCCACATTTTGTTGCCTTATTCTAAAATGGGTTAAAAAATCCTCAATCACCACACAGTACCCCATAACGACAACAGGTTTTTAGAAATTTTTGCAAATSTATTAAAAATAAAGAACAGAAATACCTTATTTTACTTAAGTATTCAGACCRTTTGCTATGAGACTTGAAATTGAGCTCAGGTGCATCGTGTTTCCATTGATCATCCTTGACGTTCCTACAATTTAATTGGAGTCTACCTGTGGTAAATTCAATTGATTGGACATGATTTGGAAAGGCACACCCGTCTATGTAAGGTCCCACAGTTGACAGTGTATGTCAGAGCAAAAACCAAGCCACGAGTTCGAAGGAATTGTCCGTAGAGCTCCGAGACAGCATGGTGTCGAGGTACAGATCTGTGGAAGGGTATCAAAAAATGTCTGCAGCGTTGAAGGTTCCCAAGAACACAGTGGCCTCCATCATTCTTAAATGGAAGAAGTTTGGAACCACCTCGACTCTTCCTAGAGCAATTGGGGAAGTGGGAGGTGACTCAGGGAGGTGACCAAGAATCCGATGGTCACTCTGCCAGAGCTCTAGAGTTCTTGTGTGGAGATGTAATGAAATCAAGATTGAACTCTTTGGCCTGAATGCCAAGCGTCACGTCTGGAGGGAACCTGGCACCATCCCTACGGTGAAGCATGATGGTGGCAGCATCATGCTGTTGGGATGTTTTTCAGCGGCAGGGACTGGGAGACTAGTAAGGCTTGAGGGAAAGATGAACAGAGCAGAGTACAAAGAGATTCTTGATGAAAACCTGCTCCAGGGCGCTCAGACTGGGGCGAAGGTTCACCTTCCAACAGGACAACGACCATAAGCATACAGCCAAGACAAAGCAGAGGTGGCTTCGGGACAAGTCTCTGAATGTCCTTGAGTGGTCCAACCAGAGGCCGGACTTGAACCCGATCAAACATCTCTGGAGAGACCTGAAAATAGCTGTGCAGCGACGCTTCCCATCCAACCTGACAGCGCTTGAGGGTATGCAAAGAATGGGAGAAACTCCCCAAATACAGGTGTGCCAAGCTTGTAGCGTCATACCAAAGTAGACTTGGATGTAATTGCTGCCAAAGGTGCTCAGCAAAAATGTTAACTATTTTTGCTTTGTCATTATGGGGTATTGTGTGTAGATTGAGGGGAAAATACAATTGAATACATTTTAGAATAAGGCTGTAACGTAACAATGTGGATAAAGTCAAGGGGTCTGAATACTTTACGAAGGCATTGTATATGATGTTCACAAATGCCTATTTCATTACCTCCATTCAACTAAAGTTTTTTTTCCTTAAGACACTTTTAATGAGAAAGGGAATGCAGTGTATCATGGAGATTTGTAGTTGAGACCTGTATATGTGTGGGTTACATATGGCGTATTTAAAACTTGTTTATGTTTAATAAACACAAAATGTAACTTTTCATTCTAAGCCCTTGTTCAAACACCCATCACCCACCGAACAAAAAATGTCACTGTCTTTGGAAGAGCGGGGATAAAGTGCCGTCTGAAACCATCAAGTACGCCTCATCTAAATGTTGCCGATAGTTCAGCAGCCTCTGCCACTCTTTTGGCGTGGTGCAGGTGAAGCATGCCTCTGTTTCATGCAGAGGGCGCCAGAGTGCAGTTCTTCCACATGGGATAAATGGTATTGCATGATAAGATATGTTATTTACATGCTATTGAAGGTTGCTTRACAACCACAACGGAAGCACAATCATGCACAGGAGGTTGGTGGCACCTTWATTGGGGAGGACGGGCTTGTGGTAATGGCTGGAGCGGAATCAGTGGAATGGTATCAAATACATGTGGTTGATGCCATTCCATTTGCTCCGTTCCAGCCTCCTGTGCAATCATGGTCTCGGATCTGCAGGTGGAGGACTTGTGTGAGAGGTCACTGTTAAGCCTGAATTTGACCCAAAACCAACAAGGAAATTTACTGCAGTGTTGAGAGCAGTTGTATGAAACCAATCGGTACATCAAGCAAAGCTCTTAACCGTGTCAGCCTGTTCTTAATTTCTATTCAGTTCAACTCGCCATAAGTTTGGCGTCTGAACTGTGAGTAAGACATTTTTCTCATTGAGCCTCTCTTTAGTATACATCTCACCCTATTCTGCATGAACACGACAGTGTGTTATAATCAATATACACTTACTAAATGAGAATGTTGCCAGGGGGGGATGGCCGCCGTTTGACGGGCTCCTGACCAATTGTGCATTGTTTAACTTTTTTTGTACGTAATGTTTCCGRTATCGTTTCCTATGACCGAAAAMAGCTTATTTTACCTCAGAACAGCAATTACTCAGCTCGATCTGGACAATAATTTTTCTTTAAGGAGTCAGACACGAAGGATATACTGTTCTTCCTGGACCAGGCCAAAATCCCCGTCATTCGTAATTAGAGAGGTTCCAGGGGTTGGCGAGCCAGATGCCTGGTGAGACTGGTTCAACGAGTGGATAATCCGCCTTTAATCTACTTGCGATCGTGCAATCACTGGAGAATAAACTGGATGAGCCCCGTTCGAGACTATCAACAGGACATTAAAAACTATAATATCCTATGTTTCACAGAGTCGTAGCTGAATAAGGACATGGATAATATACAGTTAGCTGGATTTTCTGTGCATCGGCAAGACAGAACAGCAGCTTCCGGTAAGACCAGGGGGGTGGTCTGTGTCTCTTTATAAATAAAGAGAATTGCACACTTACATATATATATATACACACACACACACACACAACCACACAAGTGGACATTCCTGCAGTCACCATGCCAATTGCATGCTCCCTCAAAACTTGAGACATATGTGGCATTGTGTTGTGGAACAAACTGCACATTTTAGTGGCCTTTTGTCCCCAGCACAAGGTGCACCTGTGTAATTATGCTGTTTAATCGGCTTCTTGATATGCCACACCTGTCAGGTGAATGGATTGGCAAAGGAGAAATGAATACTAACAGGGATTTGTGCACAAKATTTAAGAGAAATAAGCTGTTTGTGCATATGGAACATTTCTAGGATATTTTATTTRAGCTCATGAAACATAGGACCAACACTTTACATGTTGTGTTTATATTTTTGTTCAGTGTATATATTCTTCGTAGCTGTCTATTTACAACCACAAACCGCTACTGGCACTAAGACCGCACTCAACAAGCTGTATACGGCCATAAGCAAACAAGAAAATGCTGATCAAGAGGCGGCGCTCCTAGTGGCCGGGGACTTTAATGCAGGAAAACTGATCTGTTTGACCTCATTTCTTCGAGCATGTCACGTGCAACTAGGGGGGGGGGGGGAAACTCAGCTACTCCACACACAGAGACATGTACAAGCTCTCCCTCACCATCCATTTAGCAAATCTCACCAGAACTATCCTACTGATTCCTGCTTACAAGCAAAAACTCATCGGAAGTGGTCCGATGAAGCGGATACTGAGCTACAGGACTGTTTCGCTAGCACAGACTGGAAGATTTTCTGGGATTTCTCCGATGGCATTGAGTATACCACATCAGCCACCGGCTTCATTAGTAAGTGCATCGACGATATCGTCCCCAGTGACCGTATGTACAGATCCTAACCAGAAGCCATGGATTACAGGCAACATCAACACTGAGCTAAAGGCTAGAGCTGCTGCTTTCATMGYGCGGGACACTAATCTGGACGCTTATAAGAAATCCCACTACGCCCTACGACGAACCATCAAACAGGCAAAGTGTCAAGACAGGACTAAGAGAATCCTAATACACCGGCTCTGACGCTCGTCGGCTTGCAAACTATCAGGGATTACAAAGTGAAACCCAGCCACGAGCTGCCCWGTGACGCGAGCCTACCAGACGAGCTAAATGCCTTCTATGCTCACTTCGAGGCAAGCAATACTGAACCATGCAATGAACTAGCTGTTCCAGGTGACAGGTTTGATCACACTCTCCGTAGCCGATGTAAGACCTTTAAACACGTTAACATTCAACTTTACCACCTAGACAAAAGTAACACCTATGTGAGAATGCTGGTCATTGACTACAGCTCAGTGTTCAACACTAGTGCTCTCCAAGCTCATCACTAACCTAAGGACCCTGGGACTGAACGTGGTCCTGGGGGCAACAACACATCRGCCATGCTGACCCTCAACCCAGGGGCCCCTCAAGGGTGCGTGCTTAGTGCTCTCCTGTACTCCCTGTTCACCCACGACTGCGTGGCCACGCACGACTACAACACCATCGTAGGCCTGATCACAGATGACGATTAAACAGCATATAGCAGTGTTACTCACKATTTTTTGTAAGGGGGACACTTTGGGTTGATACAATCATTCAGAGAGCCGCACAGATCTTTAATTTGTACTTTTTCTAACAATATCAATTGAGAGCAAATTCAGAGCAATAGAACACATGCAATTGATTTGATGTACAGCACAAATATATACATACACACATCAAATAGGCTACATCACATGTATATGACCCATATTAAGGGTTACCTCAGTAGTTGGATGAGTGAACATATCCCTTCTGCTCCTTGACTGAATTAATTCTAAATGTATAGTCTGTTGCTATCCTTGTGAGGCAATACAGGTGTGCATTGGTCAGTCTGTTTCTCTGTGTTTGTTTCACAATATTCTTTGTTGAAAATGTTGCTTCACATGAATAAGTGCTGACAAAAAATMTCACCTTTTGCACACACTAATTCAGAAGTGGATACTCTGCCTGACKCAAGGCTCCAGAAATAGGTAACACCTGATCTTAGTTCACCTTCCAATGTGTCATTTGCCTGCAGCTCCACTATCTCACTCTCTATTCTAGCACGGTCAGGACAGAGGGCTGTGATGACTGGGGTCAGAGATGACACTGGCACATGAAAGGGGTTCTCAATGAAGTTGAAAAACTCCTTGTACTCCATGATATCCTGAATCTTGACTCAAACTCCAACTTCAGCTCTTCCAACACACGCACAAATGCATCATAGCTAAAATGTTGCAGTATGTCTGGGTTGGATGTGGTCACTGCTCTGAGTTTTGGGAAATTAAACTGTCAGGTTTGAACAGTGTGGTGATTTTTATTTTGAAATGCTTTGACCACACACAGCATTTTGCCAGAAGTTTTAGCTTTCGCTTGGAGCTGGGGATTCAGTGTTCAGGTGGCAGGTGATGTCAGTTAAAAAAGACAGCTTTAATATCCACTGTGGATCATCCAGCTCTGGCTCCTCTCTCTCCTTGCTTGCAACAAATTCACGGATTTGAGGGAAGAGAGAGAGAAATCTTTCCAAAACTCTGCCACGAGACCGCCATCTCGCCTCACTGTGAAATATCAAGTCGCCTTATTCTGTCTGGTATTATTCCAGCAACTCGTGGAATTGCTGGTGTTTCAGTGCCCTCGCAATAATAATGTTCACCACGCGCACAACTTGCTGCATCACATTCTGTAAGTCACAGTCTTTGAGTTTAGCCACAAGTGCTTCACGATGAATGATACAATGAAACGTAACAAATTCGGGAATATCCTCGGTATTTCTCATCGGGCCTGAGTCCCTTCTCCTTCCCTCGCATGTTTGGGGCGCCGTCATTGCACACAGATGCCAGATTTGACCAGTAATATTATCAGCAAAAAAATTAACAAGGGCTTTCAGAATATCCTCTCCTTGTGTTTGTCCCAGAAGTTCCTCTCTGAAAGACTCGTTGTGAGGGAAGCAGACCCAAATACACAATTGGGCAATGCCACTTACATCCGTGCTTTCGTCAAGAGCAATACTAAAACATGACGCCACTGATATGTCAGTAATCAGTTGCATACCGATGTCTTCTATGCATCTTGTCATGGTCGAGTCAGAGTTGCAGTCCCTTAATTTGCTTTAAAATAGCTCCCTTGTTTGTGAAATCAGCATACAATATTTCGGCTGAAGCCAAAAAACATTTAGAAATTTTCTCTGCAACAGTGCTAGATCTGTCGATCATTTACTATTTTGTTGTTTCTGAGGTTGCTTTGTGGCGAATATGTTTTGTCAAAGTGTGACTGGAAATGTCACTCAAATTGCTCATTTAAAACAATTGACTGCCTTTTGGCAAAGAAGACAAAGTGAGCTAGTTCCATCATGCAGTACAAAAAAATACTTGTCTGTCCATTTCTCTTGGAACTTTGTTTTTCTTGAATCGACCGTATCCTTCTCTAAYCCACCGGAGCCACGTTAGCTAGCTGCATTTCCCAGCCGCAATCTTCCCGATATTCCTGGTTCTCCAGTGGTTGTTCATTCAATAGTTGTCACATTATTCTCCAGCTCTTCCTCCTCATTTTCATTGTCAATAGATTTACGTTTCTTTTACAATAAGTCGATCCATGTCAACCAGACTGCAAAATTAGCTAGTAGCAAACTAATGTGTCGGTTGCTGTAGTGAGCAGTTGCCTTCTATTTCGGCCTTTCTGTTCAACAGCTGCGCTATACTGCCATCCAGGGAACAATATATATACACTGCTCAAAAAAATAAAGGGAACACTTAAACAACACAATGTAACTCCAAGTCAATCACACTTCTGTGATGAGATCCTCAGACCCCTTGTGAGACCATATGCTGGTGCGGTTGGCCCTGGGTTCCTCCTAATGCAAGACAATGCTAGACCTCATGTGGCTGGAGTGTGTCAGCAGTTCCTGCAAGAGGAAGGCATTGATCTATGGACCGCCCGTTCCCCAGACCTGAATCCAATTGAGCACACTGGGACATCATGTCTCGCTCCATCCACCAACGCCACGTTGCACCACAGACTGTCCAGGAGTTGGCGGATGCTTTAGTCCAGGTCTGGGAGAGACGATACCTCATCAGGAGCATGCCCAGGCGTTGTAGGGAGGTCATACAGGCACGTGGAGGCCACACACACTACTGAGCCTCATTTTGACTTGTTTTAAGGACATTACATAAAGTTGGATCAGCCTGTAGTGTGGTTTTCCACTTTAATTTTGAGTGTGACTCCAAATCCAGACCTTCCATGGGTTGATACATTTGATTTCCATTGATATTTTTGTGTGATTTTGTTGTCAGCACATTCAACTATGTAAAGAAAAAAGTATTTAATAAGAATATTTCATTCATTCAGATCTAGGATGTGTTTATTTTATGTTCCCTTTATTTTTTTGAGCAGTGTATATTCAATGAAGTGATTCAGGCCTGCATTAAACACATTGAATTGAAATTGTATCAATGTTATGTATTATGAATGGAAAATCACCGCAACCTGCAAATTAAGGGGACTGCGCAATGAGTACCACGCCTATAGGGAGGAGGTCAGAGACCTGACAGTGTGGTGCCAGGACAACAACTTCTCCCTCAATGTGAGCAAGACAAATGAGCTGATCGTGGACTACAGGAAAAGGAGAGCCGAGCACACCCCCATTCATATTAACAGGGCTGTAGTAGAGAAGGTTGAAAGCTTGAAGTTCCTTGGTGTCCACATCACTAAGGACCTATCATGGTCCAAACACACTAACACAGTTGTGAGGAAGGCACGACCACGCCTATTTCCCCTCAGGAGACTGAAAAGATTTTGAATGGGTCCTCAGATCCTCAAAAAGTTATGCAGCTGCACCATCGAGCGCATCCTGACTGGTTGCATCACCGCTTGGTATGGCAACTGCTCGGCAGCAAGACCGCAAGGTGCTACAGAGGGTAGTGCGTACAGCCCAGTACATCACTGGYGGCGAGCTCCCTGCCATCCAGGACCTCTATACCAGGCGGTCTAAGAGGAAGGRCACCCAAGTCAGACTGTTCTCTCTGCTACCTCACGACAAGTGATACAGGAGAGCRAAGTCTGGGACCAAAAGGCTACCCAGACTATTTGCATTGACCCCCTTGTTTTATTCTTATCTATTCTTATTTTTTCAAGTGTATGTCTGTGTAATCTGTATCACCTCTCTCTTCCAGGAGGAGGGTCCAGAAGTGCTTCTGGTGAAGGAGGAGGGGTGTGATGAGGGTCTGGGYAACCCTGAGGGGACCATGGTCATGGAGGACAACCAGACTACACCACCTCCTGAACCCACAGAGGAACCAGCTGAGCAGCACAGGACCACACACAGTCTCAATGAGGTGAGCCCACTGAACTACTGTTTGAATGGTACTAGGTCAGTGTCTCAGAGGAGTGTTGATCTYAGATCAGTTTTMCCTTGTAGATCATAATTAATAAGATTATATGGACAGATCCTTTATTCAACTAGGCAAGTCAGTTAAGAACAAATTCTTATTTACAATGACGGCCAAACCCGGACGACCCTGGGCCAATTATGCGCRGCCCTCCTGATCACAGCCGGTTTTGATACAGCCAACCAGGGTCTGTAGTGATACCTCTAGCACTGCGATGCAGTGKCTAAGACCYTTGCGCCACCCTAGATTGGCACTCCTACTATGAGACACTTTCTGGATACCGGCCCTGGTCTTGACATGCCTTTGAAAGATCCAATTCCAACCCAAATAGTGTCAACTAAACCCAACCTTATTTCTTGCAGTCAGTAAACAACATGGAGGATGGGAAGCCTGATCTGCTGCTGGTGAAAGAGGAGACAATAGAAGACGGACAAGAGAGRATTGATCTGCTGAGTGGACTAACGATGGGGGAGCAAGGTATGGGCGACATACTTTTGTGTATATATAGTGTATGTGGACAGCCCTCCAAATTTGTGGATTTGGCTATTTCAACCACACCCGTTGCTGACCTAAGATCACCAGGCGCAATGCCAAGCGTCGGCTGGAGTGGTGTAAAGCTCGCCACCATTGGATTATGKATAGTGCCAAGTGTAACGTTTGGTGGAGGAGTAATAATGGTCTGGGGGTYTTTTTCATGGTTCGGGCTAGGCCTATTAGTTCCAGAGAAGGGAAATCGTAACGCTACAGCATACAATGACATTCTAAACGATTCTGAGCTTCCAACGTTGTGYCAACAGTTTGGGGAAGGTCATTTCCTGTTTCAGCATGACAATGCCCCGTGCACAAAGCGAYGTTCATACAGAAATGGTTCCTCGATCGTGTGGAAGAACTTGACTGGCCTGCACATACAGTTGAAGTCGGAAGTTTACATTGGTTGGAGTCAAACTTATAGTTTTGATAAGTCGGTTAGGACATCTACTTTGTGCATGACACAAGTAATTTTCCCCAAAAGAGAGAGATTAACTGATCAGGTTTGTAGCCCCTTGCTCACACAACGCTTTCTCAGTTCTGCCTACAAATTTTCTATAGGATTGAGGTCAGGGCTTTGTGATGGCCACTCCAATACCTTGCCTGTTCCTTAAGCCATTTTGCACAACTTTGGAAGTATGCTTGGGGTCATTGTCCATTTGGAAGACCAAGCTTTCTTCCTGACTGATTCTTGAGATGTTGCTTCAATATATCCACATAATTTTCCTACCTCGTGATGCCATCTATTTTGTGAAGTGCACCAGCCCCCTCTGCAGCAAGCACCCTCACAACATGATGCTCCCACCCCCGTGTTTCACGGTTGGGATGGTGTTCTTCGGCTTGCAAGCCTCCCTCTATTTCCTCCAAACACTAACGATGGTCATTATGGCCAAACAGTTCTATTTTTGTTCACTCAGCAGAGGACATTTCTCCAAAAAGTACGATCTTTGTCCCATGTGCAGTTGCAAACCGTAGTCTGGCTTTTTATGGTGGTTTTGGAGCAGTGCCTTCTTCCTTGCTGAGCGGCCTTTCGATAGGTTATGTCGATATAGGACTCGTTTTACTGTGGCTATAAGATATTTGTTACCTGTTTCTCCAGCATCTTCACAAGGTCCTTTGCTGTTGTTCTGGGAGTGATGTTACACTTTCGCACCAAAGTACAGTTCATTTTAGGAGACAGAACGCGTCTCTTCCTGAGCTGTATGACAGCTGCGTGGTCCCATGGTGTTTATACTTGCGTACTATTGTATGTAAGATGAACGTGGTACATTCAGGCAATTTGAAATTGCTCCAAGGATAAACAAAGACTTGTAAGAGGTCTACAATTTTTTTCTGAAGTCTTGGCTGATTTCTTTTGATGTACCCATGATGTCAAAGCAAAGAGGCACTGAGTTTGAAGGTAGGCCTTGAAATACATCCACAGGTACACATCCAATTGACTCAATCAGAAGCTTCTAAAGCCATGACAACATTTTCTGGAATTTCCAAGCTGTTTAAAGGCACAGTCAACTTAGTGTATGTAAACTTCTGACCCACTGGAATTGTGATAGTGAATTATAAGTGAAATCATTTGTCTGTAAACAATTGTTGA
>NC_036853.1:48709823-48732957 GCF_002910315.2 Salvelinus sp. IW2-2015
TACAAATTTTCTATAGGATTGAGGTCAGGGCTTTGTGATGGCCACTCCAATACCTTGCCTGTGTCCTTTAAGCCATTTTGCCACAACTTTGGAAGTATGCTTGGGGTCATTGTCCATTTGGAAGACCAAGCTTTAACTTCCTGACTGATGTCTTGAGAGTTGCTTCAATATATCCACATAATTTTCCTACCTCGTGATGCCATCTATTTTGTGAAGATCTCTCTCTGGCAGAACTGAGAAAGCGTGTGTGAGCAAGGAGGCCTACAAACCTGACTCAGTTACACCAGCTCTGTCAGGAGGAATGGGCCAAAATTCACCAACTTATTGTGGGAAGCTTGTGGAAGGCTACCTGAAACGTTTGACCCAAGTTAAACGCAATACTAATTGAGTGTATGTAAACTTCTGACCCACTGGGAATGTGATGAAAGAAATACAAGCTGAAATAAATAATTATCTACTATTATTCTGACATTTCACATTCTTAAAATAAACTGGTGATCCTAACTGACCATAGACAGGGATTTTTTACTAGAATTAAATGTTAGGAGTTGTGAACTGGGTTTAATTGTATTTGGCTAAGGTGTATGTAAACGTCCGACTTCAACTGTACAGTGTAGCCCTGACCTCAACCCCAATCGAACGCCGACTGCAAACCAGGCCGTTTTTTAATTAAAAAAAATATATATTCCCCCCCTAGAGGAAAGCCTTCCCAGAAGAGTGGAGGGGGGGTCCAGCTCCATATTAATGCCCATGATTTTGGAATGAGATGTTTACGAGCAGGTGTCCACATACTTTTGGTCATGTAGTGTACATACATATATACAGAACATAATAAAAGGGAAAGTTCATACGTTTATAATGTGTGTTTTATGTAAATATAAGTTGTATTGATTTAATTTTATGAATGAAGAATAAATAATAAGGGGGTTGTGTTAAATGCGGAATACACATTTCAGTTGAAGGCATTCAGTTGTACAACTGACTGAATCAGAGAGGTGTGGGGGGCTGCCTTAAATCGACATCCACTTCTTCGGCGCCCGGGGAAAAGTGGGTTAACTGCCTTGCTCWGGGGCAGAACGACAGATTTWTACCTTGTCAGCTCAGGGATTCGATCCAGCAACCTTTTGGTTACTGGCCCAACGCTCTAACCACTAGGCTACCTGCATAGATATACTTCAATGGGAATAGTGATGCACCTTGCTATTATTTATTCTTCATTCTTAAAATTAAATTAATACAACTTATGTTTACATTTTTTTTTTAAACAATGTATGAACTTGACCAGGTAATTGACAAAAAAACGAAATATATAGCGTTTTCTCTGCCATAGTTGTAAAGTCTTTTCTCTGTTCAAATATTTTTTTTTGAACACACACAAGAATGGTGTATAGGTATAAAAGACAGGTATACAATTCTTATCTAAACATAAAAGAGCAGACAGAAACAAAAAGACCCAGAGTTCTGGGTACAAAACAAATATTAAAACAAGCATACAGAACAAGGACAGGTAGGAAACGCCACCCGCTGCTCAGGTGGCGGTGCCAGCACATGCTGCCCAAAGGTGGATTAAAATTATCAATTGAGAGTGCGTTAAAAAGTACAAATTGTAAAGTCTATTTTCTAACCTTTTCATGTAGGTGGTTGGCTGGAGGCTAACAGAGGAGACTGGGCGGCCAGCTTGGATTCCCAGACCCAGATGGGTGCAGCCAAGGGCCCAGGGGACAACGTCAACGAGCATGCCAGGACCAGAAGCGACATAGTGGAGGTCAGTGGATGGGACAGCGTCCTCAACTCTGGGCTGTGGAACAACACTGTTAACCTCAACCAGAAACCGACAGTGGAACACAAAACAACATCCAAACTTAGTCTCCAAGACAACAGACTGGCTGAGACTAGTGTAAGGCGTAGATTTGGTCTGCGGGGACGAGGTGATGTCTGTATGCAGCGAGAGCGAACAGATACAGACTTGGCTAGCAATGCTCCTTCCTGCTCCTATAGTTGTGATTCAGAGAGACTGATGGCGCCTCAGGTTAACCCCCCAACAGGTGCTGCCTTCAGCCTGCCTTCTATAGGATCTATCAACTGGAACATGGACCCTGTGACAACACAGACACTCCCTGGCCTTCATCCTCCTCAAACTCTCCTAATGTTAAACCAGAACTCAGACAATGCCAGTGCCTCAACACTAAATGGCTATACAAGCTCATTGACAAATGAAAATAGTAGAGATGGAATCAGTAAAGGTGATATCGCCATAGAGAAGCGCTTCCCGTGTTCGTTCTGTGGGAAAGTCTTCAGTTTCTCCAAACAGGTAGAGATCCACCAGAGGGTGCACACGGGGGAGAAACAATTTGGCTGCCACCTGTGCCGAGCCAGTTTTTCGCACTCGTTCAGCCTGAAGAGACACCAGAGAGTCCACACAGGGGAGAAACCYTTTAGCTGTACCCAGTGTCACATGCGCTTCGCCCAGGCTGGTGACTTGAAGAGGCACCAGAGGGTCCACACGGGAGAGAAACCCTACAGCTGCCTCCAGTGTGAGAAGAGGTTCACCCGCCAGGACCAGCTGAAGATGCACCTAAAGGTCCACATGGGAGAAAGGCCGTTCGCCTGTACGCACTGCGGGAAGAGGTTCTCAGAGAGGAGCTACCTCAGGATACACCAGCAGAAAAACCATCCCACTCTATAACATGGAAAGTAACCATTCCTCTTGATAGCTTCTGATGTTTAGATCAAATCATGCATTAAAGACAGATTCACTTTCATTGTTGTCAGCAGAAAAGAGCCACCGATGCATTTGGAATAACCACAGTAGCATATTTCAGTGTTGAATATTCCTGGYTAAAATACTGCATCCAGACATTGTGTGATATATAAGCCTAAAAAGTCTGTTACATAGTGTTTGTACTGTGTAGGCTATATGATGTTCACAAATTCATTTTATTATTTACCCTCAAACTTAATGAGAAAATGAATGCAGTTCATCAAGTTKATGCTGATTTTTTGTTGTTGTTGAATATGAATATTTTTTGTATATGTGTGGTTTTCATATTGTGTATTTAAATCTGTTTAATAAACACAATGGGACTTTTCATTAAGACTTTATTTGAGACTCCCTTTAATATGCGTACCATCTGATCTCACCTTATTCTGCATGCACACCAGCGCTTTACCATACTTACTGAAATATCTACACACAAACATAACATTCAGGTTCAGTCGCGTTTGAGGAATTTTCACTTTCATAGCTGACTCATATTCAGTACATGGGGCAAAAAAGTATTTAGTCAGCCACCAATTGTGCAAGTTCTCCCACTTAAAGAGAGAGGCTTGTAATTTTCATCATAGGTACACTTCAACTATGACAGACAAAATGAAAATCCAGAAAATCACATTGTAGGATTTTTAATGAATTTTATTTGCAAATTATGGTGGAAAATAAGTATTTGGTCAATAACAAAAGTTTATCTCAATACTTTGTTATATACCCTTTGTTGGCAATGACAGAGGTCAAACGTTTTCTGTAAGTCTTCACAAGGTTTTCACACACTGTTGCTGGTATTTTGGCCATTCCTCCATGCAGATTCCTCTAGAGCAGTGATGTTTTGGGGCTGTTGCTGGGCAACACGGACTTTCAACTCCCTCCAAAGATTTTCTATGGGGTTGAGATCTGGAGACTGGCTAGGCCACTCCAGGACCTTGAAATGCTTCTTACAAGCCACTCCTTCGTTGCCCGGGGCGTGTGTTTGGGATCATTGTCATGCTGAAAGACCCAGCCACGTTTCATCTCAATGCCCTTGCTGATGGAAGGAGGTTTTTACTCAAAATCTCACAATACATGGCCCATTCAATCTTTCCTTTACACGGATCAGTCGTCCTGGTCCCTTTGCAGAAAAACAGCCCCAAAGCATGATGTTTCACCCCCATGCTTCACAGTAGGTATGGTGTTATTTGGATGCAACTCAGCACACTTTTTTGCCCCACTGTATGGCCACCATGATGTCATTCTGTAACTACAGTATGGACTAACATAGTGGGGGTGGGTAAACACTCCATGTTGAGAGGGAGTGTATGTCTGTGTAATCTGTATCACCTCTCTCTTCCAGGAGGAGGGGTGTGAGGAGGGTCTGGGGAACCCTAAGGGGACCGTGGTCATAGAGGACAACTAGACTACACCTCTTCCTGAACCCACAGAGAAACCAGCTGAGCAGGAGCTACCTCAGGATATACCAGCAGAAAATGCACACAGCCCATTGATATGTAATAATAATATATTTATTTCATATAGCACTTTTCATACAGAACTATCACTTAAAAAAATAAAAATAAATTCAGGGAGCTGGCAGTTCATGGGAGAGGGTCACAGCTAGATGATGATGCAGTTCAGTAAAGGAGTAGCTTGATTGCAGTCGGCGTTGATGGTACAGCCAGGGAGGGAGACACATCAGCCAGACAGGCCCAGAGCTTTATCAGGCACATCTGTCTCTGCAGTTCACAGCTCCTCCTCTTCTGTAGGTAGGCTGGAACATCCACCACCTGGGTGACGCATTGGCAGCAATAAGTGCCTGAGAGACCACCCCACCACACCTGGGCAGTAATCAGCAACAGTCTCCTATGAGGCAAGCCTCTGTCATCCCCTCACACTACAGTCCACATCCTTCCATGTAGTGCTAGTTTGTAGTTAATTCTGTTGGTTTTGGATGTAGTAGGGAACTGCATGATGAGGTGAACTGAGGAAATAATTAGTATGATGATGTAGAGTAGATATACTGATGTTTGGTGGGATGGTGTCTGACAACCCTTTCCRGTTTGATTTGATTAGGATCCCCATTAGCCGATGCCATTGGCGACAGTTAGCATTACTGGGGTCTGACACATAATGAAAAATACATTACAGACAAAAAATGTAGTGTGCATGATTGTTTGCATTATCAGTTGTACATACAGTACCAGGAGTGGCTTCTGTCTGGCCACTAACATAAAGGCCTGATTGGTGGATGTCAGTACATATAGTGCCTTCGGAAAGCATTCAGACCCCTTGACTTTTTCCACATTTTGTTACGTTACAACCTTATTCTAAAATGGATTAAATAAACAATTTCTCAGCTAAATACTTTTGAAATTTTTGCACATTTATTAAAAAGAAAAAACCGATACCATAGGTAAATAAGTATTTAMCCCCTTTGTTTTGACATTTGAGCTCAGGTGCATCCTGTTTCCATTGATACAACTTGATTGGAGTTCACCTGTGGTAAATTCAATTGATTGGACATGATTTGGAAAGGCACACACCTGTCTATATAAAAGGTCCCACAGTTGACAGTGCATGTCTTTTTTAAATTTTAATTTAATTTTAAATTTTACCCCCTTTTTCTCCCTAATTTCGTGGTATCCAATTGTTAGTAATTACTATCTTGTCTCATCTCTACAACTCCCTTACGGGAGAGACGAAGGTCGAAAGCCATGCGTCCTCCGAAACACAACCCAACCAAGCCGCACTGCTTCTTAACACAGCGCGCATCCAACCCGGAAGCCAGCCGCACCAATGTGTCGGAGGAAACACAGTGCACCTGGCGACCTTGGTTAGCGCGCACTGCGCCCGGCCCGCCACAGGAGTCGCTGGTGCACGATGGGACAAGGATATCCCTACCGGCCAAACCCTCCCTAACCCGGCCGACGCTAGGCCAATTGTGCMTRGCCCCACGGACCTCCCGGTCGCGGCCGGCTGCGACAGAGCCTGGGCACGAACCCAGAATCTCTGGTGGRACAGCTAACGCTGCGATGCAGTGCCCTAGACCACTGCGCCACCCGGGAGGCCCGACAGTGCATGTCAGATCAAAAACCAAGCCATGAGGTCGAAGGAATTGTCCGTAGAGCGCCAAGACAGGATTGTGTCAAGGCACAGATCTGGGGAATGGCACCCAAAAAATTCTGCAATATTGAAGGTCCCCAAGAACACAGTGGCCTCCATCATTCTTAAATGGAAGAAGTTTGGAACCACCAAGACTCTTCCTTGAGCTGGCCAAACTGAGCAATTGGGGGGAAAAGGGCCTTGGTCAGAAAGGTGACCAAGAACCCGATGGTCACTCTGACAGAGCTCCAGAGTTCCTCTGCAGAGATGGGAGAACCTTCCAGAAGGATAAACATCCCTGCAGCACTCCACCAATCAGGCCTTTATGGTAGAGTGGCCAGACTGAAGCRACTCCTCAGTAAAAGGCACATGACAGTCCACTTGTAGTTTGCCAAAAGGCACTTAAAGACTTTCAGACCATATAAAACTAAGATTGAACTCTTTGGCCTGAATGCCAAGCGTCACATCTGGAGGAAACCTGGCACCATCCCTACAGTGAAGCATGGTGGTGGCAGAATCATGCTGTGGGGATCTTTTTCAGCGGCAGGGACTGTATGACTTGTCAAGGCAAAGATGAACGGAGCAAAGTACAGAGAGATCCTTGATGCTCCAGAGCACTCAGGACCTCAGACWGAGTGAAGGTTCACCTTCCAACAGGACAACGACCCTACGCACACAGTCAAGACAACGCAGGAGTGACTTTGGGATAAGTCTCTGAATGTCCTTGAGTGGCCCAGCCAGAGCCCGGACTTGAACCCGATCAAYCATCTCTGGAGAGACCTGAAAATAGATGTGCAGCAACGCTCCCCATCCAACCTGACAGCGCTTGAGAGGATCTGCAGAGAAGAATGGGAGAAACCCCCCAAATACAGGTGTGCCAAGCTTGTAGCGTCTTGCCCAAGATGACTCGAGGCTGTAATCACTGCCAAAGGTGCTTCAACAAAGTACTGAGTAAAGGGTCTGAATACTTATGTAAATGTCATATTTCAGTTTATTTTTAATAAATTACCAAAAATGTCAACCTGTTTTTTCTTTGTCATTATGGGGTAGTGTGTAGATTGAGAATAAAAAATATATATATATATATTTTAGACTAAGGCTGTAACGTAACAAAATGTGGAAAAAGTTAAGGGGTCTGAATATTTTCTGAATGCACTGTACACACAAAAAGTAGGTCACATGGGGGAGAGGTGCTGAGGAGTGGCTTCCATCTGGCCACTACCATAAAGGCCTGATTGGTGGATGTCAGTACATACACCAAAAAAGTAGGTCACATGGGGGAGAGGTGTGAGGTGTTGCTTTGTTTTTAAAAAACTGTTCACTGGCACTATATGAGATGGAAGGGAGTTCCATGCAATCATGGCTCTGTACAATACTGTGCATTTCTTTGAATATGTTCTGAACCTGGGGACTGTGAAAAGACCCCTGGTGGCGTAAGTGTGTGTGTGTAAGTTGACTATGCAAGCAATTCGGAATTTCCAACACATTCATGTTTTTAATAAAAACAAGAAGCGATGCAGTCAGTCTCCTCAACTCTTAAGACCAGAGAGACTGGCTTATTGATATTAGCCCTCTGATTACAAAGAGCAAAACATGCTGCTCTGTTCTGGGCCAGCTGCAGCTTAACTATGTCCTTCTTTGCAGCACTTGACCATATCATTGGACAATAATCAAGATAAGAGATAATATTCTAGAGCCTGCATGACTTGCTTTGTGGTGTCAAAAAAAGCTAAGCATCTCTTTATCATGGACAGACCTCTCCCCATCTTTACAACCATGATGCTGGTGTTTTATAAATGAGGAAACCATAGTGCCTCAATTCAAGTAGTGAAGCTGTGTGTAATCTAATGTTGAACCTTTTCAAAAGTATTCTATCAAAGTGAGGGTACCAGATTCACAGAAAAGGTAAAGTGTTACCATAGTGAGAAAAGTTATTATACTTGTCACATGTATCTGTGGTGCAATCAAAGTACTGTACTTCACCTTATATATGAGTATGACCTTTTTGTTGAGGTTAAATGCAAAATTGACTCTGTGCTGAATGACATGGTTATTTTTATCATTGGAGGGACTGATTTAGGTATGGGCACTGTTATTCAAATATCCATGGACATTAGTATTGAATTACTTGGGAGAGTATTCATTTGAGAGAAACATATAGGCCTACTTTAACAACTAAGGCTTTTGTCTCAAATTAAATACAATTATATGTGTGACATTTCTACAGCCTACAAGCATAGACCCTTACATTAATTCAGAGGCTCCATGCGTAGCAAGTGAAATCGGAGATTTCTAATCAATGCAAAATGCAATTGAGGAATTTAATTGTCTACAACGATCAACCAACAGGTAGGCTGTTTCATATTAATGGGGTTGTTGAAGCCAAGTATTGGGAGCAAAGCAAAATAGCCTCAATTAGCCTTGCTACTTTTGCTAGCTAGCTAGCTGGCTACTGTAGCTAACTAGCTTCTTTACAAAAATTAAATGCAGTTAAGACAGGCACTACCAGATGGTATGATAGATATGTAAGGCAGCAGCAAGTTTGTCTAACTAGCGCAAGTCGGGTTGGCTACTTTCTCGCTCTCCCTCTGTGCCACATATTGACTGTCACACACACACACCGGCCCCTGCTCCTCTCTCGCCCCTCCCTACTCTTCTGACGAAACAAGCCCAGCACAGCGCACCCGTGAGCATGTCTCCATTGAAGTAAAAAATTAGGTTTTCTTTAAAACACATGTAGTTCGACTGGCCGGACATCATTCGAATAGTTAAATCATTACAAGTGCTCAGCATACGTGGGAACTCCTTCAAGGCTGTTGGAAAAGCATTCCAGGTGAAGCTGGTTGAGAGAATGTCAAGAGTGTGCAAAGCTGTCAAGGCAAAGGGTGGCTACTTTGAAGAATCTCAAATATAAAATATATTTTGATTTGTTTCACACTTTTTGGTTACTACATGAATCCATGTGTTATTTCATAGTTTATGTCTTCACTATTWTTCTACAATGTAGAACATTTTTACAATAAATTAAGAAAAACCCTGGAATGAGTAGGTATGTCCAAGCTTTTGACTGGTACTGTACTTGTGTAAATACCTGTTTATAGAGAGACAGTAAATCTACGCTAGAATAAGGACAGTTTKATATTTATCTTACAGGCTCTAGTTGTCACACCTGGACTACTGTTCAGTCGTGTGGTCAGGTGCCACAAAGAGAGACTTAGGAAAATTGCAATTGGCTCAGAACAGGGCAGCACGGCTGGCCATTGGATGTACACAGAGAGCAAACATGAATAATATGCATATCAATCTATCCTGGCTCAAAGTGGAGGAGATATTGACTTCATCACTACTTGTAATTGTGAGAGATATTGACGTGTTGAAAGTACCGAGCTGTCTGTTTAAACAACAAGCACACAGCTCAGACACCCATGCATACCCCACAAGACATGCCAGAGTTCTCTTCACAGTCCCCAAGTCCAGAACAGACTATGGGAGGCGCACAGTACTACACAGAGCCATGACTACATGGAACTCTATTCCACATCAGGTAACTGATACAAGCAGTAGAAACAGATATTTTTTTTTAATCAACCTTATGGAACAATGGGGACTGTGAAGCAACATAAACATAGGCACAGACATATGCATACACACACATGATAACATATGCACTGTACACATGGATTTCGTGTTGTAGATATGTGATAGTGGAGTAGGGGCCTGAGGGCACACACTTAGTGTGTTGGGAAATCTGTTATGAATGTATTGTAATGTTTTTAAAATTGTATAACTGCCTTAATTTAGCCAGACCCCAGGAAGAGTAGCTGCTGCCAATGGGGATCCATAATAAATCAAATACTGAGGTGATGTAAATGGAATTAAGTCATTATTTTCCACTCTATTCTTTCTAAAGAAGTCTGCTCTCAGCTTGATACAGATCATAGGAGATTTGATGTAATAAGCAGTACCGTATTTAAAAGAATAGAGCGCATACTTTTTCATTTAACCACACCCTTTGGACTATGACGCCAACCAATAAGATAATTTCTCTTCAGTGTAAACGGAAGTGATGTGACTAAGAACAGTTTCTACGTTTCTAGCGTTTTTATTGTTGTTATTTAGACAATTATTATTACCTTGGAACTCAAAATATGACTRATTTAGCTGCACAGCATCACATACTTACCCCAGGTAGTGTTTAATTCGCGTTGGAGACAGAACTTGGTTGATAMATGTTATCTGGTTAACATTAGCTAACAATGGCTAACTGTAACAGTAACGTTATGGTTTTTCACACTCAAATAGCCTCCATCATGGAGGTGCTAGCGAATGCAGCCGTTGCAGAAATCTGTAAACTCGTAGACGACGACTATGCAGTGTTTCGTTTGGAAYTAACTCAAAGCCAGAAAGAAACCAGGACATTGCGGAGGAAACTACAGCAAGTAGAACTGAAGGTGGCACGGGAGCGCGTCCCCGCCAGTCCGAATAGTGTCAAGTTCCTCGACCGATACAGAGGAATGGCAAGAGGTACATTTAGCAGATGGCCAAGGCTGCGGAGCCTGTCGCCCCGTTCCCATATGCGCATGTGTTGAGACGTGTTACCCAGAATTGGGTCTTGGTCAGTTTTTGGATAGTAGTATTCAATACTTCCCCTGAACACTTAAGTACGTAGCTAGCTATCGTGCAGTTTTTATTTTATCAGGCAGGTCAATTAAGAGCATATTATTTTTGCAAATTCTAACCAGATTCTTGATTTACTGAATTTCCTATTGTCACACTCAATAAAAGAATGTGATGCATGGAACATAATCAATAAATAGTATATCAATAAGTAATGAGTAGTATTACCTTACATCCAAGGCCGGATTACCGAACTGGCAACTGCCCCCCCCCAAAAAAAACGTTTTAAGGTTGATGGCCTGTCATGACAAATACTGTCCACTTGCCAAAATGTGTCCACCCCTGCGTCGCAATAAACATTCAATTAGTTGTCAGCGTCCATTGCTATATCAATGGTGTGATGAGCTAACGCGTCCAATTTTGGAGTTCATTACATCCAAAACTGTTCTTTTCATCCCCGGTATGTAAACAAAGCTGATTTCGGTGACAGTTACGCTGCTAAAAAGAGTTCTACGATTCAAAATAGCAACAACATAAAAACGTGGAAACTCCACATTATTAACTTAACTTTCAGATCGCCAAGTGAGCTCCTATGCAGCTATTATCAATTCATTAATGTGCAATTCAATTCATACACTGGCTCATCTGGCTGGCATGTTTTTATTTTGAGCTTACCTCCCCTTGTCTTGTCTTACACTAAAGTATGCTTTCATTAGTCCTATTATGATTCTTTTTTTCCCTGTCTCCCTCCACCACGTGGCATAGGCATAGCTCAGTACTACAGTAGTACACTTGTGGTTGTATATAATACAAGACATAACAAACAGTTGAATAATGTTGAAATCACAAATACCAAAAAGGGATTCACAACAATGAATTAACCTAACTGATTAATTAAATGAACAGCCTGTYAAAACCAACCTGGCAATAATTATAGAAAAATGTAAAAGGTTTCTATTTTTGTGGAACAGATGTGTCATGAACTTGTTTKTTTTATTTAATAGACCCACATGGCAGTTATAGAATGAAATATATGGGTATAGGCTAACATCGAAACATAAACAATAAAACACCATTTAGTTGAGAAAACAAAAGTATGAATGAGACTCCTCAGAGTWGGCAGAAATAGGGTATGGGCGATTTTTTTTTGCTATATCTCTTCTGGCATGTGGGATAGAGAGGAGGTGGGTGCTACGGGTGGTTCTGCCCGTCACTTGCCCTCTACAGGCAGCCAGTGTCGGAAGGGGGACTTGAAGAAGGAGATTGCAAAGTCCAGGCACAGATGCTCTCTTCGCTCTTGGGAGTGTTTGCAGTGCTAGTGTAAGTAGCGCATCTGTGTATCTCACTGTGCCRAGGATGAAATGGCAAGCACAAGTTCTTTACAGATTAGATTAACCAACATGACAATAACAGTAGCTGTAGATAATGTAAGGAAATGTGAGATCTTGGAGGGTGGTTCACACTACTGTTTGTGGTCACGTCATATCACCGAGTCTGCGTTTAAGTATATGCATTAMGTACATAAACACATGCATTCACTCACTCATTTATCAGAAGATGACTGCATTACTCTTGATATTGCATGTTACAAAATGTAACCTGGACTTAAATTGAATCAGCATAAGAACATGAGTAAATGTGTAGAAAAAAGAGGGATGGGAAGTGCTGCTGGGATACTGTAGTATATAGATATGGAAACAACAGAAAGTCTTGTTTTACTCCTCTTAAAAGCTCAATACTTTCTGAGAAGTAACCATTATTTACTATATTACATCTGGGGTTMCTGTACATAACTTTAACCCATTGTAAAGGAGATTCACCAAAATTAATGTAATCCAGGCATTTATATATAAATTCTAGTCATACTTTATTAAACGTCTTTTCAAAATTATGGTGATTGGGGGAGAGTTATTATGAAATTATGAAGACCAGGCCTGGTATCTTTGATGTTTCATAATGTTCAATTGTTTCAAGTAATTGTCGTATATTATCTCCAATATATCGTCCATGTAAAAAACCTATCTGATCTGGATGAACAATATCTGGTATAACATTTTTTATTCTATGTGCTCTGCATTTCGGCAGGATTTTCGCATCACAACATTAAAGTATAAGACGCCTCCAGTTTTTTAAATGGACTGGATCTTTATACTTACCACCTGGGTCCTGTTTTAGTAGTAATAAAACCAGACCTTATTGAGTACCTGAAAGTCTAAAAATGTTATAGGAWTAATTAAAACATGCTAAAAATTGATATTTGAGAAGATCAAAAAAGTTCTGATGTACCTCTACTGGTATACCGTCAAGCCCTGGTGTTTATCCAGATTTAAAATATTTAATTGCCTCAAACAGTTCCTCTTTTGTAKGTTGGCCTTCACACAGGTCTTTCTGTAAATMTGTTAATTTTACATTATTATTAGGAAAMAAATCCTTACAGTTAACATCATTCAGTGGAAATGGAGAAGACTGAAAAGAAAACATAATTAAAATATTTTGCCTCCTCTTTCAAAATATAATTTGGTGAATCATGGATGACTCCATCATTTGTAATGAGTTTCTGTAAATTCATTTTGATAGCATTTCTATGTTGAAGATTCAATAAAAAAAAAAGTGAATTTTTCACAATTTTCCATCCAATTCGCTTTATTTTTGTAATACATTACACTTGATTGRTCTTGAATAAGAACCTCCAATTGTTTTTGTTTTTCCTCTAACCTATTTTGTACCTCTATAGTGCAGTTTCCATTACCATCTACCTGCGCTGTTATTTCCACTATTTCCTTTATTAGTCTAATCTCTTTTGACCTAACCTGCTTTTGATTTGTATTGTATTGAAAGGCCTCTAAAAGTACATTTAAAAGTGTCCCATATAATAAGGGGATCTTATTATTATTAATTATTTTGTCTTAGTTAATTAAGAACAKATTTTCATCCAATAATCTTTGATTACATTTCCAATATCCCAGCCCACATGGAAATTCTGTAAGKGTTATGGAGGCCAATTTAGATGGTGGTCCGATCGCATTCGGTCTCCTATTAACACTTWWAAAAAAACTTGATGCCTGCAAGAATGAGACCAGGAAGTAATCAAGACGGCTAGATTGATTAAGCATCCCCCTTGTATATCTCACTAGGTCASGGTTTTTCAGCCTCCATTTATCCACTAGTTCTAATTTATCCATGATATTTGTGATCTCCTTAAGTGCTTGAGGGTGATAGTTTGTAGTGCGATTTCKTTTTCGATCCATTGAGGTACTTAAAACCGTATTATAATCTCCCACCATAATAATAGATTAATTCYTTGCTTGTGAGCTCAATAGATTATTATATATATTTTCGAGGACTGTGGATCATCATTATTTTGCCCGTATATAGATTAATTAACCAGATCTGTTTTTGGTCCAATAGCATATTTAAAATAATCCATCTTCCTTGAGGATCTGTTTGCAGTGTGAACAATCGGCTTACATTTTTTATTAATTAGTATAATCACCCCTTTTGAGTTTCTTTGCCCATGACAAAAATATTTTCCCCTCCAAGTCCTTTTTCCACCCAACCTCATCTATATATGTAGATTGAGTTTCCTGTAAACAATATATATTATATTCTTTCTCTTTTAGCCAGGTAGAAATGTGTCTTCTTTTTTGTGATCTGCTAAGCCATTACAATTGTAACTGGCTATACTTATTTTCCCACTTACCATAATGATACCCAAGTTTCAATTATACTTACCACAACAGATGTTTGTAAACGTACCATTAAAAAGCACCATGATGATTAAGTGTCCATAAGTACCATAATATTTGCACTGTTAAGCATACTGTAGCTGCAACTTTGTAAACCTCCAATTGTCCTAATATTCCACCCACTAAAACCTCCCCCCATGCAAACCCTTGGCRGCCAATTGGCGTAGGCCAGAGGGAAATATGGGCAGTCCCATGATAACATAATTCAATACTGCCACCCTTCACTAACACATTCAAAGCCCCGTAGGTCTATTGCATATCTATGAGGGTGCTTTTTAAGAGAACTAACCAAATAACATGGAAAACAGTCAGAAAAAATAATAACAATAATCGATCATATTAATAGAAATAATAACAGCGCAGCATTCTAAATGAATGCACATATTTAGAAAGTCCAAGCAAGGATATAAGCATGTTAGCCCAACCTGCTCAGTTCATTGGATCCAATTGTTTAAAATAGAGTATCAGTCAACATCTTTGACACACCTACTCATTCCGMGGTTTTTCTTTATTTGTACTATTTTCAACATTGTAGAATAATAGWGAAGAGATCAAAACTATGAAATAACACATAGGGAATCATGTAGTAACCAAAAAAGTGTTGAACAAATCAAAATATATTATATATTCTAAAAGTAGCCACTCTTTGCCTTGATGACAGCTTTGCACACTCTTGGCATCCTCTCAACCAGCTTCACCTGGAATGCTTTTCCAACAGTCTTGAAGGAGTTCCCACATATGCTGAGCACTTGTTGGCTGCTTTTCCTTCACTCTGCGGTCCAACTCATCCCAAACCATCTCAATTGGATTGAGGTTGGGTGATTGTGGAAGCCAGGTCATCTGATGCAGCACTCCATCACTCTCCTTCTTGGTCAAATAGCCCTTACACAGCCTGGAGGTGTGTTGGGTCATTGTCCTGTTGAAAAACAAATGATAATCCCACTAAGCGCAAACCAGATGGGATGGCGTATCGCTGCAGAATGCTGTGGTAACCATGCTGGTTAAGGGGTGGGTTTGGCGTCGAAATGAGCAGAAAACAACCCCATACCTACTGTAAAATATGGTGGTAGATCTTTGATGTTATGGGGCTATTTTGCTTCCACTGGTCCTGGGGCCCTTGTTAATATCAACGGCATCATGACCCAGTACCAGGATTTCAGCCAAAAKCCCGGTTGCCTCTGCCAGGAGGCTGAAACTCGGCGGCAAGTGGATCATCCAGCACACATCAAAATCCACAAATAAATGGTTAATTGGCCACAAAATCAAAATTTTGCAATGGCCATCTCAGTCTCTGGATTTGAAACCCATTGAAAACCTGTGGTTTGAATTGAAGAGGGCAGTCCATAAGCGCAAATGAAGGATATCAAGGATCTGTAAGGATTCTGTATGTAGGAATGGTGTAAGATTCCTCCCAATGTGTTCTCCAACTCAGAAAACATTTTTGAAAAAGTATCTGTGCTATTATCCTCGCAAGGTAAAGTATTGAAAGGTATTGAAAACAGGGATGTTAAACAAAATATCGTTCTTTGAGCAATTGTATTAGTATAAAATAATATAATTTCCTTTTTTTTTGCATACAATGTAGCTCAGTATTTGAATGATTTATTTTATACAGACATTTTTGCTCATCTTTATCAAGGGTGTCAGTAATTTCAGAGCCCACTGTAGGTGCCCCAGGTCCCCAGATGTGGTAGTCCAGCCCTGCTTACATTCTTGCCAATTGTAGACGGTGTCAATAGTGTACAACATCGCGTTGAGCATTGACAGTAGTACTTAACTTAACCACCATCTTTCCCCCAATCACTCTCTTAGGTGAAGGACATCTCACTGAAGGCCARAGGAGCTTTGTGAAGCCAGCGGGACACAACACATGGAGAGATGACCAACCKATCACTGTTGATGAGGGGAGTGGAACCTCAACCCAGCACGTTATCGTGATAGAGGTTAGTGTCATAGTGTAGCATAGAAAAAATTACAGTACYTTAAATGTGGCCCATTTATTTCAGAAAGGCTCCCTCAGCTATTCACTTGCTTACATGTACGTTCTTATTTATCTTCCATAGGGGAGCAMGTGAGACTTTGTTATCCAATTCAACTCATATACTGATAATAACCTCCTCTCTTCTTGTGTGTCAGCCAGCAGATGCAGAGGTTGCAGGTCTTGGGGTCAAGCAGAAGGGGTATGAAAGAGAGGAGGACCCACGACACAGCAGAGACATCGAGACTGGAGCAGCGGCGGAAGTGACACCCCCTGTAGCCACGGAGCACCTCGCCACCGCCACAGTGCCCCAGGCCAGGACCCTACGCAGCATCACGGAGGTCAGTGGAACGCCGAACGCCGTCCTCAAATCAGAGACTTTAACTGTAACACTCGGGCTCTTACACACAGGATCTGACCACAGATCAGACCCAGAGAGACTGAGGCTGGAGCGACTGCGCTGTCCTCCTGCTCCCAGCTCAGAGTATTTACTTTACGGTAACCCGAGCCCTAGGATGGTTCATTCCCATCGGGACTCAGGTGACGCGTTAGAGACTGGCAATGATCCGTTTTGTTCTTACYCTACAGAGATGGACTCTGGCAACATGCCCTTGGYTTTAGAGARGCAGACTGATCTGTCTAGAGGGGACCGGAACCGGTACAGTAGTKGTGMYTACTCTGAAGGGTTCCTAGATAAGAAAGGGGATGGTCTGATCGTAGATGAGGTGACTGTGAAAGTGGAGGYCAAAGCTCCTCTGACATGGAATGTAGACGATACTCACTTAGAAGAAGGACACTCACAGGGCAGAGATTTCTTAGATTACAGGGACAGCTTAGAGAAAAATCTAAATGTCGCCACTCACTCCCCTCTATACATGCACAAGGATCGGGACCCATTGTCCACATCGATTGGGCCTTCCAATTCACACAGCTGTGTCCTTTTCGATCAGTTATTGAACTCAAAGGACCAAAGGGCCAACGCTCAAGGATGGGGAGCAACATCAGGTGACAGTAAAGAAAAACGGTTCCTCTGCATGTTCTGTAACAAAGGCTTCAGCTGCCCCCGGAAGGTGGAGATCCACCAGAGGGTCCACACAGGTGTGAAACCCTTCAGCTGTACCAAGTGTCACATGCACTTRGCCCAGGCTAGCAGCCTGAAGAGYCACCAAAGGGTACATACAGGGGTGAYACCATTCAGCTGTACCCAGTGTCACATGCGCTTCGCCCAGACTGGTGACCTGAAGCGGCACCAGAGGGTCCACACAGGAGAGAAACCCTACAGCTGCCCCCAGTGTGAGAAGAGATTCTCCCACCAGCACCATCTGAAGATTCACCTGAAGGTCCACACGGGAGWGAGGCCATTCAGAGAGTAACTAAGGATACTCCAGCAGAAAAAACATTCCACTATAACATAGAAACTAACCATTCCACTCAATAGCTTCTGACTTTTARGTCAAACCCTGCATTAAAGACAAAGATACATTTTCAATGTTGTCAGCAGAAAAGATCCACAGATGCATTTCAAATAACAAGAGTAACAGATTTCAATGTAGAATATTCCTGGGTAAAATATTGCATCCAGACATTGTGTGAGATAAWAGGCATATATAKGRCTAAAAAGTCTGTTACATATTGTGTTTGTACTGTATAGGCCAGGGATTCTCAACTGGGGGGTCGGTAGGATTTTAAGGGGTCGTGGGACTTTTGCAAGAATATAAAAAATGTAATTAAAAAAATATTTTGAAAGGTAACCGCCACACTTAAACTTTTATTTTTAAAGGATACGGCCTCACCGCTTATTGTTGCTAACTTTACATGTGCAGCGCGTCAGCAGTGTTGAAATGGCTTGTTACGTTTGGACTTGGAGGGTTTTCGAGCTGCACACACTCACTGACCCCCGCACACACACAGATCCAATGAAATGTCACWCTGCAACATCGTTTTGTTTTAAATGTGACATGTCCAATCAGATAATACAGACCTTCTTCTGACAGCTATCTTGATTGATAGCGAACTATTCAGATGTGTTCTGCAGGCATTGCACATGTGGATTGTTAGCTGTCATTTAACTAATGTAGTTTAGCTGTCAGAGTAAAATCATGGACAAGTTTTTAATACGTGCAGTTCCCTCTTCATCTACTGCTGCTTCCAATCTCAACAACAAGGCAGACAACCCAGGCCCTGTCAAGAAGAGAGAANCAACCCAGGCCCTGTCAAGAAGAGAGAACACGAACCCAACATCATTCGATATGGTTTTACATACACTACCATTCACATTTTTTGTCCATTAAAATAACATAAAATTGATCAGAAATACAGTGTAGACATTGTTAATGTTGTAAATGACTATTGTAGCTGGAAACTGCAGATTTTTATAGAATATCTACATAGGCGTACAAAGGCCCATTATCAGCAACCATCACTCCCGTGTTCCAATGGCACGTTGTGTTAGCTAATCCAAGTTTATCATTTTAAAAGGCTAATTGATCATTAGAAAACCCTTTTGCAATTATGTTAGCACAGCTGAAAACGTTTGTGCTGATTAAAGAAACAATAAAACTGTCCTTCTTTAGACTAGTTGAGTATCTGGAGCATCAGCATTTGTGGGTTTGATTACAGGCTCAAAATGGCTAGAAACAAATACATTTCTTCTGAAACTCGTCAATCTATTCTTGTTCTAAGAAATTAAGTCTATTCCATGCGAGAAATTGGCAAGAAACTGAAGATATCGTGCAGCGCTGTGTACTACCCCTTCACAGAACAGCACAAACTGGCCCTAACCAGAATTGAAAGAGGAGGACCCGGTGCACAACTGAGCAAGAGGACAAAGTACATTAGAGTGTCTAGTTTGAGAAACAGACGCCTCACAAGTCCTCAACTGGCAGCTTCATTAAATAGTACCTGCAAAACACCAGTCTCAACGTTAACAGTGAAGAGGCGACTCCGGGATGCTGGCCTTCTAGGCAGAGTTGCAAAGAAAAATCTAAATCTCAGACTGGCCAATAAAAAGAAAAGATGGGCAAAAGAAAAAAGACACTGGACAGAGGAACTCTGCCTAGAAGGCCAGCATCCCGGAGTCGCTTCTTCACTGTTGACGTTGAGACTGGTGTTTTGCGGGTACTATTTAATGAAAAACGTTAAACAGCATCTTGTCAAGCTGCAGGGAAAGTTTTGCGACTTCTTCCCGGAGGAGAACAGGAGACAAGACGACTGGATACGGGACCCCTTTCAAGTGGAGATGGAAAGTGTCACATTGCCAAGCAACGAAGAGGCTCAGCTGGTGGAGCTGTCATTTGATCACGGACTGAGCATGCGCATCCCGGAAATGACACAGCCACAGTTCTGGTGCAGCTTAGTGGGAGAGTATCCTGCTCTCGCCTGTCATGCAATCAGAATCATGCTACCTTTCAGCACTACCTATCTGTGTGAAAGTGTCTTCTCTGCTATGGTCGTGCTGAAAACTAAAAGCGAAAACTAAAACAGAAACAGAAATCTCATAATTCAAATTTCTCAAACATACAAGTATTAGACACCATTTTAAAGATAGACTTCTCGTTAATCCAACCACAGTGTCCGATTTCAAAAAGGCTTTTCGGCGAAAGCACAACATATCATTATGTTAGGTCAGCAACTAGTCACAGAAAGCACAGAAGTCAGAAATAGCATTTTAAATATTCACTTACCTTTGATGATCTTCATCAGAATGCACTCCCAGGAATCCCAGTTCTACAATAAATGTTTGTTTAGTTCGATAAAGTCCATAATTTATGTCCAAATACCTCCTTGTTCGCGCCTTGAGTTCACAAATCCAAATTCATGACGCGCATCACTAGGTCCAGACGAAAAGTCAAAAAGTTCCGTTACAGTCCGTAAAGCATGTCAAACGATGTATAGAATCAATCTTTAGGATGTTTAACATAAATCTTCATAATGTTCCAACTGGAGAATTCCTTTGTCTTTAGAATTGCAATGGAATGCAGGTCGCTCTCACGTGAACGCGCGTGGTCAGCTCATGCCACTCTGGCAGACCTCTGACTCATTCAGTTCCCATTCCCCCCTCCTTTACAGTAGAAGCATCAAACAAGGTTCTAAAGACTGTTGACATCTAGTGGAAGCCTTAGGAAGTGCAATATGACCCCATAGACACTGTGTATTCGATAGGCAAGAGTTGAAAAACTACAAACCTCAGATTTCCCACTTCCTGGTTGGATTTTTCTCAGGTTTTCGCCTGCCATATGAGTTCTGTTATACTCACAGACATCATTCAAACGATTTTAGAAACTTCAGAGTGTTTTCTATCCAAATATACTAATAATATGCATATATTAGCAACTGGGCCTGAGTAGCAGGCAGTTTACTCGGGCACGCTTTTCATCCAAATGTGAAAATGCTGCCCCCTATCCCAAACAGGTTAAGAACAAATTCTATTTACAATGACGGCCTCCCCGGCCAAACCAGGACGACGCTGGGCCAATTGCGCGCCCCTATGGGACTCCCAATCACGTCCGCGTTGATACAGCCTGGACAGCCAGCATGACCTCCGAGTTTCCCTGTCAACCATCACCCCAGACTTCAATAAACTTATCAAACTGAAGAAACACACCAGCTTTCCCACTGATAGGCCACACACAAACACACACACACGCGTGCGCGCGCACACACAATAAATAAACAGGTTGATGAGTTATTGTTCACTAGGTTAATATTATTGTTAATTAACTCTGACATAAATATTACATGTTATTGAACTGGTTAAAAACGTATACCTTTAAAAAACGTCAAGGTTGTGAAACTATTCACATGGGAATTGATGATTAAGAATTCCTAATGATTGTTGTTTTTTCTATTTTAAAAACTGGTATGTGACTGTTCATTAACTTCTTGGAACTATAGGGGTGCTGTTCCGCATTAGCATATTTGTGTCTCCAAATTAAACTGCCTCGTGCTAAATTCTTGATCGTACAATATGCATATTATTGTTATTATTGGATAGAAAACACCTTCTAGTTCTATAGAAGTTGGAATTGTCTCTGAGTGGGACAGAACAATTTCTACAGCACTTTTCATGACAGGGTTCAGATTTCAGAAATTTTTACCTCTGATCTGGAGTCTGTTTTTAAGCGACAGTGAATGCTATGAAGAAACCGACACTGCCTACGTCTTCCTCTGGGTGTCTGTACGTCATCACGTTTTCAATGGAATCGATGGGACATTCACAGCCATTATAAAAGACCAAAATGTATAGAGACCGCCTTTCTCGTCGTGCGCCTGAAGCGTGAAGGCCATCGGACTTGCCTCGTTCCAAATCGTTGTCTAACCAGCAATATTTCTCCGGTCATGTTTTCAGTCGTTATAGTTGTTAAAAACATCATAATGTAGTTAATTTGAACCGTATAGCAATTTATATCCGTTTAGTGCGATTTTGAGGAATTTATTTGTTGTGCACTCTGAAACTTTGGAACAGTTTTGGGGTGTCGGTCGTTGGTGGTGACATTTCGAAGGACAGAGGACATCTATCGACCAAAAGACGTTTATAACATAGAAAGGATACATTGCCCAAGAATCTGATGGAAGAACAGCCAAAATAAGCAATATTTAATATGATAAATCGTGTTTCTGTCGAAATATTTTAAACGCATATTTCGCCATTTTGTTTGGTATAGCTTCACTTGGCGAACCCTGTATTGAAAAGTAAGGATAATTTTAAAAATGTAAATCAGCGGTTGCATTAAAACTAATTTGTCTTTCGATTCCTGTCAACCCTGTTTTTTAGTCAAGTATATGATTAGCTTCAATTAAACTAGATCACTCTGATAGATGACGTCAGACATATTGAGGCTTGATTTCTAGTATTTTTATTGTGTAACCACGGTTTTGTATGGCTAAATATGCACCTTTTCGAACAAACTGTATATGTATATTGTAAAATGATGTTACAGGAGTGTCATCGAGAGAATTCTGAGAATGTAGTGAAAAAAATATAATTTTGGCGGTGATTACGTTATACGCTCTTTGGCTGGAATCGATGCTCTGGTAACGTTTGCACATGTGGTATGCTAACTTATCGATTTATTTGTGTTTCGCTGAAAACGCTTAGAAAATCTGAAATATGGTCTGAAATCACAAGAACTGGGTCTTTCCATTGCTATGCTTGTCTATTTTTATGAAATGTTTTATGTGAGTAAATTGGTCATACACGTTGCTCTATCTAGTAATTCTAGTCGATTTGCGATGGTCGGTGCAATTGTAAACTGTGATTTTCTACCTGAAATATGCACTTTTTTCTAACAAAAACTATCCTATACCATGAATATGTTATCAGACTGTCATCTGAAGAGGTTTTTTCTTGGTATGGATATCAATATCTTAGTTGAGCCGAATTGGTGATAGCACCTGAAGGAGTAAGAAACTGATGGAGTTAGAATAGTGGTGTATTTTGCTAACGTGTTTAGCTAATAGATTTACATATTTTGTCTTCCCTGTAAAACATTTTAAAAATCTGAAATGGTGGCTGTTATTCACAAGATCTGTATCTTCATCTGGTGTCTTGGACTTGTGATTTAATGATATTTAGATGCTACTATCTACTTGTGAAGCTATGCTAGCTATGCTAATCAGTGGTGGGGGGATGGGGGTGGGCTCCCGACCCGGGTAGAGGCTCGTTAGAGGTTAACATTATTGGACTCGTTTTAATGTCATGTTTCTGAGTCTGATCATTTATTCCACCCCACTCCTGAACTGGTCGCCTAATTAAAATGGCTTATTCACTTGAATTTGTAATAAATGTTTTCTCAGTTAATATGGCTGTGCAATGTCTTTCTTTAATACCATAATATTAGCCCATTGCAACAGAGTCTATTTTGCAAAGTGAAGCCTGCCCAAGAAGGCAGCTGCAATACAACATTACAAAATGTAATCATCAACCGTCCATAATATTTGGTCTGA